>NW_017296636.1:152998-165196 GCF_001594075.2 Trachymyrmex cornetzi | reverse complement strand
AATTCAACAATATTTTTGTAAAGTTATCTTGAGATGCAGACATTAATTGTTCAGTAAATAAGTAAAATTTGTTGTTTGTTATAAACTAATGGTGAATCTCAATGAAACTTTGCATGAGTCATGTTTAGTACTTAATATATTTATATAAAAACATTTAGATTTTTCTTATTACTTTAATAATTTTTGTTTATAACAATAAAACTAGTAACAAATAAAATAAATAACCTACAAAAATATGTTGCTTAATAAAACCAGAATGTTATGAACACAACTTTCACATGTATGTGGTTTGTTTAAAGCGAAAATATTAATATATGTGTTTTATGCCCCTACAACCTCCTTAAATTCGAAAAAGCGAATGTCTTGGTTAAATAAATTATTAACAGATTCCAGTATCGTGATTCGAGACTATAACCTCGTATATAACCCACGTTAAAATTATTAACAAGTTTTTCAATCCTCTTAAATAACGGCGAGAACTTGATAGTTCCAGGTTTTCGGTCGATCAAATTGAAAAATTGTTACGGAGTCGTACTAGACGCCAAAGTAATTGAACAAATGATCCTCGAAGTACATCGTACAACACATTTCTCGATCTCGTGGACAAATGAAGGTTTCGCTTTGCTGGAAAAGCGTAAAGATCCTACTGGGCAATACCAGTCCCGCGGCGATAAAAGGGGATTTTAGTACCGTTCCGTAGAAGTCGTCACAGAAAATCGATACGCGGCGATTACCCGTCGGTGTTCCAAGGTGCGATGGCGGACAACGTGCTGTATATTCTGACATAATGCGAGTGATAAAACAAGAGGATCGAGCTAGGGTGCACGTGATCTTCGTCGTCCGTCGAGACGGACTGGTAACGGCTGGATGCGATTATCGTACCGACAACGTGGTATTATGAGACGATCGAAACGTGTATTTTGCTTGTCATTAGCGGATATTAATATGCCCGTTCAGATATTCGACCCGAATAAATTGCAATTCCCCTTCATTTGCCTATGAGCGCCGCGTATGTACGTGTCGGTCGAAGCTTAATTTAAACGATCTGGGGCAACTCTTTATACGATACGGGTACGATACGTGTAACGCAAATCGGAACACGTAGCCCGGTACGATCGGTAGTCTAATTACCGCTTCGTAACATAATGGTGGTAATTCGCTATTAATAAAATGATCATAGATTGCGTCCTGGCGGTTCGTATACGTCAATAGCGTTTAATTAATGATTATATATTAACATATATTACACGTTGTCTGTTCGTAAGAAGCTTGCTCTTCCGAATGAAGTCTTCAACGAGAAGGAAACGTGCGCTCTTCATGAATATATTACGTACTGCATGGAATATTGTATACATATGTAGGTATAGCTGAACTGGTGTAACTTGAGCAGATGTAAATGTAGCATTTGTCAGTTTTACATAGTCATTGCACAACGATTACGTAGAATAATTAAATAAATTATTGTTGCTAAGCTCATTCAATGTGATGGAATATAATAATTATAACGTAATCGTACATGGATTATATGTATTACACAATTGTGTTATATTAATTGAATAAATAAGCGTCTCGATTTTTTTGCTTTTTTCTGTTATGTATCACAGTCGACGTACAATAAAAGTAAAAATATTTTGTTGAAAACAAGCTGTTTGAGAACTCGATTCCATGATCGACATAACGATTAATAATTTCTTCTTAATTAAAGTACATTTAATTAAGGATCGTTTTACTCCTCCCTCCTGTAATAATAATAATCCAAACAAAATTAATTATTACCGAGATTGCACTCGCCGTTTATATTCTGAGGTAATTGGCCGCGATATGAAGTTATGTTTGTACCATAATATTTGGCCAATTCGATGAAACATGATATACGTATATACACCTATATTAATTTTATTATTAAAAATATAGCGCGATGTTTCGCGTTGTGCTGTGTTAATAATATTTCGACGCGAGGACTGGATTATCGATTGCTTTGTGACATTCTACGCTTTAAATTAATTTCGCTAAATTCGCAAATTTCCGGATAAATAATATAATTGTTTTCCAAACCTGGGAACGAAAAATATACATGAAGGAAATGTAAGAGGATATCTATTTCCACGCCCGTAAGTTGATGATTTATTATTCGTATTATTCTCACGATTGTCCTTTTTTCTTCGAGACTGAACAGTGGCGTACAGCCGCCTCTCGTTCGATAACATCGTGAAAAAGTGAGCACTCCGCCCACTCTCGAGCATCTTTTATTGAATTCGCGGAACCGCTCGTCTTCCTCGTTCAAGCTTTATAAATGAGCCACCGCGCCGCGAAGTTCGTAAAACGCGGCCATTATGAAGGTTCCGGCGTAGTCTTCTGGGAATTTCGCGGGAACGCGCGGGCAAATTTTATTAATGTTAATTTCACCTAAGTGCTATACGCTTATCTGAGGCGTATTACGCTGAATTATACGGACTTGCGTCCTTTTTAATCGAGTTACGGCGACCACGATGGATGCAATTATAATTTATTTCTCGTTTTTTTTTTATACGCGCAACTTTTATAACGGTCCACCCGGCACTTACGATAGATTACGGCAATATCGCAGAAAGGTCGGAGATCTCGTATTTCTTTCTAACCGGGCGGAGCCACGTTAGTAATTTTTCCTGATGCACCGAAAAACGTCTGCTCCCCTTCGCCCTGTGTTATTTAGGTGGAAATATTTATCATACAGGATGAAACATTTAAGATGGGCCCACGTATTTCTCGAGTAATTCGAAGATAAGTCATCCAACTTTGCAGACTTTCTCTCGTAATCAATTTATCAGCGTGACGATTTCCCCTCGGAATTATTTAAACCGGACGGTATATTACCGTTGTACGATTTCTTGCTATTTAAAAAATGTATGAACTCTAATAATTAAGTATGTAAGATCTCTGGAATTTGTTATCTCGCTCCGCGGGTTCCAAGCCTCAAATTACGCTTTAAATACGTATCACTCCAACGGAGCGAGATGAACAACCTAGTGGGAACGAAAATAATTCATCGCCCGCTGTTTTGCCCTCCCCCCCCCTCCATCTCTTCCCCCTTTTTCTTCTCCCTCCAAGAAAAAGAAGAACCGTCGCGCCGCGAAAAAGCGGCGTCATTCGCGAAACTGCCGGTTAAATCTCCAACTCGCGAAATATTCGCGGCCGACGAGGAAGAAGAGATGGAGGGTGACAAAGGGGAAGAAGGACGCGATAAATTCCAGATACGAAAATTAATGCCGCGCGGAACGATATTCCGGCGTTGCACGACGACGGCGATGCAGTCTGCGTCGTCCGCGAATACGCACTGCATACTGAGCGGAACATTACCCGACATTATAAATGAGAATCGTAAAACATTACGGCACATCCACCACCTCCGTTTTTCTCCTTCTGTTTCCCGTCCCCGCGCGCCGCTCGTTTACGTTTGGGTTTCTCTCTCTCTCTCGCCGCCAAGATAAAATTACAACGACCGTCGACTTCTGAATTATCGTCCCTCGTTTATGCTTTTCACAACGACGACGTCGACAACGTATCTTCGACCTTTTGTCCTCCTCCTCCTCCTTCCATCCTTTTGGCTCGATGAGCGCAGCATCCTCTTGCTTCCACGGAAAACGAGGTCGAGCGGATGTTAATTATCGAATGGAGCTATCTGTTTTATGATTTATGAGTATTATTTCTATTAAAACTCCTATATCTCTCAGTATTTGTGTAATGTCTCCACTGTGTGTTGCGGTTTTAAGGAGGTTGTAAGGCAAATGCAATATGTTAAGAATTGAAAAAATTACAGACTATTCTAAATTTTTTTTTTCATTAATAATAATACAAAAAAAATAGAAACGATTGACCATCTGGATCAAAAGTTATTTAAATAAGTAGTTATATTTTTTAAATTTGTACTCTAATATAAATATATGAAAATGTATTATAAAATAATGATAAAAATCTCAATTTTTTTATATAAATACTCTAGGAATTCAACAATACTTTTGTAAAGTTATCTTGAGATGCAGACATTAATTGTTCAGTAAATAAATAAAATTTGTTATTTGTTATAAACTAATGGTGAATCTCATTGAAACTTTGCATAAGTCATGTTTAGTACTTCATATATTTATATAAAAACATTTAGATTTTTCTTATTATTTTAACAATTTTTGTTTATAACAATAAAACTAGTAACAAATAAAATAAATAACCTATAAAAATGTGTTGCTCAATAAAACCAGAATGTTATGAACACAACTTTCACATGTATGTAGTTTGTTTAAAGCGAAAATATTAATGTGTTTTATGCCCTTACAACCTCCTTAAATGATCGTATACCTATTCGTCGGATTCGCCATGTTGAAGCTTTAATTATATATTCGACTCGCTCGTAACGTTTCTGCGTTTCTTTATTGCGTTCCAGGAGAACGGGTTAAAGAGGCGGTGATTAAACGCGGATGCTCTTATTGCGAGCAATAATGGCTGTTAATTGATTAATGTGTTAAGAGATTTCAAATAAGTACTCTGCGCGCTGCTATTACGGGAAGAGCGTTAGCGAAATGAGCGAGCGAATCGTTTCGTGATTATTCGGCAATTGAGCAATCGTACGTTTAAACGCAGCTTGTCAATTTTATTACCCACGGAAATTACGATCGATGGTAGGGAGGTGTGTCTTCCTTCATTCGTGGTCTCTGTCTCGATTAATTATCATTCTGTTTGCTGCGATTGTGGATTATTTTGTTACGTTGCAACGTTTATTTTCATCGGTGTCTCACGTGATGGACTATATAATGGAGAGGCATGATCATTCGAGTCACTCGTTCATGAACAAGTGGTAATTAAGCGAGCGTCACGTAGCACGCGCTCCCTTTCGTTCCTGCCACGTTGACATAAAGCGTTCCTTCCCACTGTATCCTACGCGAATGACTTATCGCGTAATGAATCACTATCAGTTTAGCCAACCAGATGATCATCGATGGATTACCGAGCATAGATCGCGCTTCTTTTTCCCTCTCTACGGTAATCACCCGGATCGCTCGATGCGACATTGCGACGAGACGCCCACGTTGCCCACGATTGACTTCTGAAACTGTCACAGCTCACCGAGCTTGCCGTGATGTGCGGGCATCTTCGATTTTATCATCTCTCCCCTGTTGACTCTGCGATCTATAATAAGACAAGGGTGCACATTGTGCGTGTAATACCGCAGGCTATGTAATTGTCGTTCATTAAGGGATTAATTGAATATTCGGAAGCGGGTACGTATACATATGCATGCATACGTATACGTCTACACGTGTCGTAATCAAGGTAAGCACCTTTTGTGAGAAATGGAGGCGGGCACGCAATTACCAGTGAAGAGTTGCTAATTAATGAATTAATTAACTGCCGGTATCTAGTGACCTAAATGTCTCCGAGACTCCTCATACAAGCGGGTCTATTTTCAGTCGCCAATTTATCGATTCATTACTCAAAGTGCCGGTATTATTTAGTTCATTCATACTTGTAAATGTGACAATCCAAATTATTTAAATTGCCGATTAATACTTAATTCACTTTTCATTGTTAAACAATAATATTTGACAGAGAGTGACAACTTTGATTTTCACGTTATTCTTGAAAACGCGTACAATTTAGGAATTCGATTAAATTAATTGCACATCGTTGCGTCTTGTTTCATAATGTTGCGTTGCGACAGCGAGCGCCAAATGCTCTTTGTAGACGATTGTAGACACGGAGGCACCTTTCATTACACTCGACAATTGCTCGAGTTCAATAATGGCGATATTAATGCGGGAACACAGCGTCGTCGATCGTAAATTAGATATTCGCATTGACGTCGACGAACATTCATTGTCGATCCATATTACCGGCTTTGACACGAGACTTTTAATAGTGGCTGAATTTAATAACGCGAATCTCTTCTCTTTTTCTCTCTGTAAAATTTTATATTCTTGTCACGAGAATGCCCGTAAAATGAAAAAGCTGTACAACGTCGTAACGTGAAAATGGGTTTAAAATCAATTATCTTAAAATTATTGTTAATCGATTGTGCCGCGCGTTGTAACACAACACGGTTGAGCTTTACTTTACCAATACCGTTTACCATTTATTACAAATTTATTGCAATAAATACAAATGATAGCTGTATACTTAAGTGCTGCATATATAATCAAATTACGTAGCGCGCTTTTATTTTGCGCTGCGCTCGTCGCAGGAAATTCATAATAACTGAACAATTGTGAGAGATTCCGATAATTGATTCGGCCTCGCTTTGAACGACGCGACTTTACGTAACCGACGTGTTCCATTCAATTATACAATATCTAGTTCGGCGTTTAGTGAAACATTTTTGCTGGCTGGCAACGAATGGGCTGCCACTTGTTACCCGAAAGAGACGGCGTAGTTACTCAGCCCGGTGAGCCGACATTCCCTGGGAACGGTTGCCTGCGAACAATCGTATATTTACGTACGTATATACATACGTACGTACGTACGTACGCGGGTTTAATTATCCGCAGTTGACAGGTACGTACGACGTGTACGGTACGACGTGCCCCTACGCGATTGTCTCGAGAGCCAATTTGTGAGGCCCGGGAATGAGCGTGGTTGGTCCCGCTGTCACAATTAAAGTCGTAAAATCGCGGACTAATAGCCTTGTTACGTTAATTCAGTGTAATGTCGCACGGTAACGATAAACGTGTACGGTATATAGGTATGCAAGAACGTTCGCGTGGGGGGAGGGGAGGGGAGGGAAGTGCGACGGGACTGGCATAAATTTAATTTAACGACCTCGAGGTCAGCGCGTCGCGGCGTCGTATCGGGAGAGGAATAGGGGCCCTGCGCTTGCTATGCGCCCGTGGAATTGATTGGGGCCCCGAGATCCGGAGTTGGCGGACGTGTGGTGGCACCCGATGATTTACCTCTCTTGAAATAAGACTCGTGAAGATCGTCGTGTATTTGCGATCGAAGAACGGGATACCCTCGGTGAGTTCTACGAGGCTTTATGCGCTCGAGCATTGCTTACGAGGATAGGGTAACTCCGGTATATACGCCGCGCTGGGATTTACGCCGCGGAAGTCAGAAAAAATAGAAGTGGGGGCAACTACTCTGTTGCATGTCTTTACGTTATATTAGTACACGGAGAGAATTTTTCGTTATTTTTTACCGCAAAATTCATTACAAATTTCATCATGTTTGGTAACAAGCTTGGGACAACTTGACAATAATGAAATATTATCAGTAACGATAGATTTTTTGAAATATACAAGAGACTTTTTATAAATGATGTAGTAAGAATTATAATGCAGATTGTAAAATGTTTTGAAGTGAGTAAGTTCTAGCGTAGCTAGAGACACCCTCGACAACGAAAATAACCGATAAATATCGATTACAGTCGATCAATTACTATGTACATGGTAAAATTATAAGCGACTAAATCAGATTAAAAATATCATGCTGTATGGTAAAAATTGTATAAGCTATTTTATATATTCATAACTACTTAGCATTTATTCTTTTAAAATAATAAAGAATCATAAACTGCGTAACATATTTTAAAATGTTGAAATTTTACTATATTCTTTAGTAAAATTAATAAAATATATTACATATCTTATTATGACACATATTAGTAAAGAAACTCATATACAATTCTTTGAAATACTATGTTGTCCCACTATTATCATGATTTTCAGGCTAAATTCTAAGAGAAAATTCTCTCCGTGTATTGAGTTATAATTTCAGCTTCTTGCTGTTAATATTAATGAAATTATTGTGAATTGAATCGATTTGTCACTGTGTGTGTAACAAGTAGCATCATCGTAATTATAATCTACATAAAATATGATTACTGTAAGGCGTGTAAAAGATCTAGTGGTTATTTCGTGATACATACGTGTAGCGGAATAGTAAAGCATGTTGTATAGCAAAATACAAGTACTTTGCTTTCGTATTTTTAGTTTAGTTTGTTGAAACCCTTGCATTTTTGCCATATATCCCACCCATTATCTATATATATAGCAAAAATTCAAGATTTCAAAAAGTTTATTTTTTAATACGAAAACTAAATATTTCGGATTTCTAATATTTTTTTCATAGTAGTAGACAGTACAAAATTTTTACTGATATAGTTCGTTTATTTTCAACATAGTAAATAATACTTAATAAATTAAGTTTTTGATAGGTGCGGCGTATATACCGGAGTTACTCTATATATTGGTTTACGATGTTAGAGCGCAAATACCATGCACGAATTGTGTCCCCTTGGCTCGTTTTACGTGGGTAATTAACGCACGTTATTTACGAACATCTTAGTATTGGTAAATAAGGAGATTTAAATGTTATGCCTTCGAATAGATTGCACAACAGGTTTATTACGTCTCTAACTAGTTTCTTTGTCCCATTACCATTAAATTTTATCGGAGACGTTATAATTAGAATCATTGCTATATATGTGAAAAATAAGAGTGTTAATGCATTTTATAATAACTCGTTGTACTTTATTTTCTGCGTGCCAGTCACGTGAAAACAAAAAAAAAAAGTTTTATCGCAGACGTATCTGTTTCTGGACATTTCAAAGAGTTTGCAGTATTAATTTCATTTTCTCCCGATGTAATAATACGTCCGATTATATAGAGCGGTACAGTAACCTATTATATAAAATAATTTTATGTAAAACCGGTGGAAACACTGCGTGTACTAGCTGGCTCGTTGGCGTGGTAATTACAGCCGGTGCAGCGCGGTTTTATTTTCCCTTTCGAGATCGTCTAATCAAGAGGGAGAAAGAAAGAGATAGAGTCTATCTCGCTACGTTCATCCGGGCACAAGGGAACGGGTAAAAGCTATCGTATTAAAGTCGTTGCTGTCGCAGTACGGCGTCTCATTTTGCGTCCGAGAAAAAGGATTAAATCGCGGTTTCCGCCGCCGGTCGCCGGTTCGTGATTACCTCGCGTGCAACGGGCGGCATGTGACGGGAAATAATGCCGTGGAAAGCGGCGGCGGAGCGTGTATGCGCTCTCTCGGTGACGAGGATTATTTAGGTAGTGATGCAAACACCTTGCGTACATGCCTCGCTCGCACACATACGTGTAATCGCACGGCGTAACCGACGTAACCGCAACACTACACTCTCGAAGGCACCGAGCGCGAGCGTGAATAAAAAAAAAGGGGATTAAATTTTCGTGCGTGATACATTGGTATATGCCTGCAGCGGTTTCGCTTTGCAAAGAATGCGGATGACTTTCGAACGGAGAAAAAAACTTAATTTTTCACCATATCTCGCGTATACGTTTGCGGTGCTCAGTAATTTTTATAGGGTAAACTCGGATATGATGGCCATAATTTTTTAAAATGCAAAAAACGTACATTTATTCTTGTTACTTTTTAACAATATTTAAGATATTACTTTCACTGAAGCTTAAAGTAACAAATACTATCGAAATTAAAGAGAAAATACTTAACGGAACTTTAATTTTATCAAAATATTACAAAGTATGCATTGGCCATCTTATCTGATTTTTAGGGAAAAGATGGCCATGACATTAAGAAAGATAGCCATAGTATTTATAAATAAATAGTGAAAATAAAAGTATTAATTATAGGTCACATTGCAATTTACGTACCTTTATTGTGTGTGTAATGTTGATTACGGCAGCTTAACTGTAATTTATTAGACATTGTAACAGTTTTTAGCAGACACGTGCAAAACTTTGCAGATAGTCGAAAGAAAAAATATTAGATAGTATTTATAATATTGTTCTTTTGAACAGTGTACTCATATAAACTACTGTAAATATTAATTATCTTTAAGAACGACTATAAAAATGCACTATTTATCAATTATTGGAGAACTTATAGCCTATGGCCATCTTTTCCATATAGCCATAATACCCTAGTTTACCCTACGGTAATTTTTTGTAGGTATTTCTCATTTATATGATCCATAATTTTTTGTCCTTAAAAGATTTATCTTTCCGGTGGATGTCACAATTATTGCTATTCCTTCTCAATAAAAAAAAAGTCTCGTCGATTCGGCAGTAAATTATAATTCTTTAGCCTCCGGGTATGTGTTTGTCACGACGGTACATCTTTGATCTGCAATATGTGTAAGACGAGTTGTGTCACAACGCAGACCCCCGTTTCTCTCCTCGGTTTTGCGAGTGGGCGTGATTAGCTGGTAAAGCGATCGTCGCTGATGAACGCCTCACCAGAAGAGGAATGAATAATAGACCAGTCGCAGAAAACACGTTCTGATTAAGTTAACTGCTGGTGTGCGTACGTCATTACATCGGCGCGACGACTCGTTGGATTCTCGATGATACAAGGCCGACCGCCGCATCGTCACAAGTGCTATAATCTCGTCGCCGTATTTGGACCGTTCTTAATTAACCTGCCAGGTACCCTCTCGTGCGACGAATTCGCGTCTCCTTTTGGCAAGATTCAGTGATCCGCATCCGTCACCCTCGCGTGTATCCTCGAATATTATTAGTTTCTGTCGTGAAATATGCATTTGGTTTGCTCTACTCGGAGCAACTTTCAATTTTATAATTCAATTTAATTCAGCTTAATCTTGAATTTGAAAATAGTGCCGTAAATGCCACGACGCTGCCTTTTCGTTGTTACTTCGATCGCCGTGCGATCGATGATCGTTGCGACGATTGCCGGAAAAACTCCACGACAATTAACATTTAGCGCAGCGGGTTTAACGAATATTTCTTGTATATCAAGCGGTATGATCTTATTTACGACACGCTGGTAATGGCATCGTGTTTGCGGTCGTAAATTGCTGAGAAACGTCTCCCGAGCTGACAAGTAACACGGAGCCCGCGCACGGCCATTACGGGCATCGGCCTGCGGCCTTCCAACTCGGACGCGTTTTAACTTTGCTCATAGCGTCGCGCATCGATCATGAGATTCATGAGCGTCGTCAGTCTGAGGCCATCGACTCTCTAAGTCTTCCTTTCTTTCTCTCACCTCTCCTCTTTTCGCCTCGTACCCTGGCATCGACATTCGCCAATTATAGTGATCCGCTCAATGAAGTCGGACAGAGGCAAAGGAAATCATCTTTATTTTATGCGGGATACGCTGCGTATTAATATGCTAACTATGAATAATAAATGCCACATTCCATACACCGGTTAGTCAGATTTAACCGATGAAAGATTCTTAGTGAAATCCTTGATGATATTCCGCCTCCAAGACAATATTCTAAATTGATGCCCCTAAGTTTCGAGAGAATATCAAAACTCTGAGAGACACATTCGACTTTCTTTATGTGTTTGAAATGATTGAAAGTTAGCTCGTTAGCTCATCACCCTGGCTGCGATACGATCAGACGAATAACGAGTGGTATGCACATTCTTGTTTCAGGTTGCGACGCGACCTTGGAGCCCGGATCAGGGCAAGACGCGGGAGATGACCAAGCTCTGCAACCATAAGAGAAAACTTCTGCTGCCGGCTGCAGCCGCCAGTCCTGTTGCGTCCTGTACGCCGGCGGTCTCGTCGTCGACTTTATCTTCTGGCCCGACAACGGCCTCGATTCACGCGAACGCCGACTCGCCCACGTCGCCGGGTAAAACCAGAAAAGGTAAGAACACGAATGTTACCAGAATGATCGGATTATACTCCGGCTCGAACGAAAGAAATCGCTACCGGGCAAAAAGCAATATAATGAACAAGTATATACAATATATACTTAAGGAGTAGGTATATTAAAAGTGAAAGACGAAAGCCGTAGTTTTATAACATGTGAGTTTAATGAGTTGAAATTGTTGGTAAAGAAAACAGAAACGTAATGAAAGCTAAATATGAATAATGTATAATATTGATGTCTTGATAAGTACGTCGTTTTTAACTCACAATGATTATATTAGGTGTTAAAACACGTTCAACTTAATTCCTATCGTTTTTTCGTCTCGAAAATCGATTTGTTTCGAAGGGAAGATGAATGAATACCTTAATCAAAGTAATTTCCTCCATTTTCTACTACTTTTTCCCATCTCTCCGGCAACAGGGTAATCCCACGACGGTAGAACGCGGTGTCTTTCGAGGCGATCCATTCATCTACCCATTTTTGGACTTTGTTGTAACTGGAGAAGTGTGTGTCCGTAAGTGCGTGTTGCATCGATCGGAAGAGATGGTAATTCGACGGTGCCAAGTCTGGAGAGTACGCTGGATGCGGGAGAACTTCCCATTCAAGCTCTC
>NW_017296636.1:129874-152877 GCF_001594075.2 Trachymyrmex cornetzi | reverse complement strand
TTTAACTGTTTCGACAACTCTAAAAGCGTTTGAGCTGGATTCTCAAGCAATTCTTGCAGCTCGACATCTTCAAATTTTTTCGGCTGTCCTGGATGTTCTTTATCTCTCACATCAAAATCACCGTTTCGGAAGCGTTCAAACCAAACTCTACATGTTCTTTCCGATGGAGTTTTATCACCACACACTTCGGATAATAAGCGATGTGCTTCAGCTGCGGTTTTCTTGAGGTCGAAGTAGTGAAGAAGCACATGTCGGAAAAACAGCTGATCACGATTCATTTTCAATCGATTGGAAAATCTCTTTGGCGTCGAGAAATCTAACCTGTGAGGATTGAATCATTTTCAGCGATGTATAAACTACAAAAGACATGTGACTTCATCGTCGAAACTCATCAGCGTTGGAGGCAGTAGCGAGCGATAGGAATTAAGTTTAACACCTAATACATTCTATAGAATAAGTATTTGCGTCGAACTTTTGGATTTTCTTTCGAGTTAGGCAATCGAATGATCCTGTGATCGATCAAAATCAAGATTCTTTCATGCTCAACATTCGTTTTCATAATCCCGACGATTTCGACAGGTCAAATTCTATGGCAAACTTTCTCTCATACTCACACGTACATACACATGTCGCGAAACTTTCTCTATCGATCTAGCGTATTAACAAAGTTTTCTGTCAAGTCGGACGTTGAACCGGCGCCATAATCGCCGAGACGTTTATTCACCGTCGCGCGGAAACACGTGCCAACTTTTATTGGAGGAAGACCAAAAGTTTTTCCACCCCGTCAAGTGAGCCGTGATCATTAAGGAAAAAAGTCGACGGTAGAAGAAGGACGACGAAATTGCGGCATTAGCGAACTCGGTTCACTCACTCCTCCTGCTCTTTCTTCGCTTCCCCCCCACACTTCAGAATCGTCCTTTCTTCGCCCGCTACGTTGGCATTAAAGCTCAAGAGAAGTGCGACGGAGGGCGAAAACGGGGTGCAGGGCAGGGCGAAATGATGTATCACCGTAGCCGCCAAACTCTCCACCGAATTTCATTACCAAATCCCATAACCGACGTATCCCATCCCATCGCGCCGTCACTTCTTTTCCCACCCCATCTCATCCCACAATCCACCATCTTCCTTTTTCCCTTACTTTCCACGCCGTTAATTAAGCGGCTGTTGCAGGACGCGACGGACGCGTTCCCGGCGTACCTCTACCTCTACCTGTATTCCAAATTGCGTCGGCTAGAAATTATAATCCGCTTGTAGATTGAAAGCCGAGCGCGGCCGTGTTGGCGACCAACGGTTATTAAACTTTCACCCTGCGCGCGTCGTAACTGCGCGTTTTAATATTATTCACAGCGGGACTGGAAACACGCTTCGACGTCGAATTATTCGAATACAACGCGAATATATTTCAACTATAAATATATTAAAAAAAAAAATTAATTTCTATATTATATCGACTCTCTCTAACATTATAGACTTTTATTTGTAGTACCGATTAGAATAGCGTTTATGTAGCATGATATTGCATCGTTTTTTCTGCGATTTTAGAAAGCTCAGTCTATGATAAATAACGAATGTTTTCAGTAACAAAAACGGACCGATTCGCTGCATCCGCTCGCAAATAGATCAGTATATGATGCATTTGGTTACATATGGGCGCACTCGTCTGCAGCGTCGTAGGGGCCTAGCAGTTTCGCGCTTGCATCTGGAAATCTGGGGTTGAAGTTTAACTCAAGTTTACGGTCGGTGTGCGAGGTAGGATAATACGTATACGTCGGTCGCGGTGTTTTTATGGGACTTTATAGGGTCGTTTTAACATCGACGCGCGCGCTCGCGCCGCTTCGATTCCAATTCTCCGGTGATATAAAACGACACGCTCTGGATGGCGGGGTTGGCTTTTTTCCCGACTTTTTCTCCGGCACGCCGTCAGGGGTTGCTCGCATTCGGGCTCGCGATCTGCGCAAACACACACACACACACATTCTACAACAGGGGAGAAGAACGGTGAAGGGAATAAGTGGAGAGGTTCGAATGAATCTTTATCGTCGAACGTCGAGCTCCAAGTTTTCATAACGCGCTCACTCCCTGCTGGGAGCCGATTTAATTCCCCCTTTTTCTGATTTTCAGTTTGACTTGCCGGCTTAAGAGGGAGGGTCTTCGTTTACGTACGATGGATTATATATCGCGTTGGGAGTAGGAATGATTGAAAGTCTGTTTCAGTTTTATCGGTCACGAGAGCGAAGTAGAAATTGCAATTATTCGAAGTAATTTATCAAAAGTAAAAGTTTCGCAATACGTTAATTGCATTATTAATTTCTTTCGCATGATACAAAATATTTAAATTCTAATTACATTCACTATGTAATAGATAAAATTTTTGATAGAAATATTTAAGCAATTGTGTTTGAGATGATTTAAAATACATACTTTTAATCATTTTGAAAGCTCTCTATACATTTAAATAAGGGCAAGTAAAATATTAATCGGAACGTTTTCACTAGTAGGTAAAATGTAGTTCAGTCGCTCAAGGCTTAATTAACATAATTAAATCCAATCTCATTACCCGATTGGAAATGTCAATAGGCATATTTAACGCGAATCATCACGCGTCATGTAATTGTTAAATTGATTGTAACACCAGTCTGTTCAAATGTAGGGCGCGGTTTACGCGATCTTTTGTCGCCCTAAACAATTTCCTCCGTAAATAGTTTCCCCCGGAGCTCAATCGATCACTTTTGTCCTCGGCGTCGACGTAGTATGCGGCAGTTACAGTAACATCCCGAGAGCACCGAGAAGCGATTTTACGGGCGACGAACTCCAATTCACCGCCCTATGCGACAGCCACCCTCTACCGAGTTTTCGTTGCAGGTGGCAAACACTTAAAAATTCTTCCAATGTGGATTTCGCTGCACGCGAGTGTGTTGGTTTTTGTTGCCTACTGCGGATATCGTGTTGTGTAAACAGATTAGTACTACCCCGTCTGACAGGTTTATTGGATTTGTATTCTTTTCTGAAGACGTCTGTTTACATAGGATGTTTCTGCGAGAAATAATCTTCTGTTAAGGAAGTAAGTATGGGGGTGAAATGAAGTAAACATAATTCATCCCACGCAAAATGAAAAGGCAAATGTCGGTTAATGAGATATCTACAATTTAAGATATTATATAAATAAAATGGGGAAGTGAAAGCGGAGAAAGATCTTGCATAAATTTTATATCAAGAATTGACATGAATTAGTCCAATTGTATTAAGAAAGATAATAAATCTTCAGACACATTTCTTCGGCTATACTCGTCGTAGCGATTCGACGCGACCATCTCAGATCAATCCGCCGGTTCGTACCTTCTTATCGTGGCGACGATCAATAAAGTCCCGGGAAGAAGAAAGAATCCGTTCTCCCTTCGCTGGCTGTGACGATGATGACGACGACGATGATGACGAGAACGAGAATGTTACCACGACCGGGTGCGGCTGATGGTAGAGGTAGCGATGGTGGTGGATATAAAAAGAAGAAGCGTAAAAGAAGCCAGGCTATAACCCCTCTTCTGGAGGGGTTGTTGGGGGAGAACGGTGGTGGTAGACACCGAGTTGATAAGGGTTAATTTCGTACGAGAGGAAAGCGGAGCCACGGTTGCGCGCAAGCAGGGAGAGAAAGAGAGAGAGAGAGAGAGAGAGAGAGAGAAGGAGAGAGCAGAGGCAGCCTTGCGGTCCAACGACTGCGTCCGGTTGTGATTCTTGCGCCTGCCCCGGGAGTGATGTTCGTTGCCTCGGTGGAGGATCCTTATTCTTCTCTCTGTTTTTCCCTTGGGGCCACCCTTGCACCCACTTCCGTTGGTTGGTCGCGCAAGCGCATTTCGATCCCATTCTGCTCAGTCCGCATCAACGCCTTGGCGTAACGTAACGGCGTGATCTCGACGGATTTTTATGCTCGCATTGAAAAAAGTCATTTCGCGAGACTGAAGCTAGAACTCGAGAACATAGACTTACGACGTTCGTCTACCCTGTAGACATAGTTACAACAACCGACGATGCCATCAGCGTTCCTTCTTAATGATGCTGCGTCAGTGAGACCAATATGGAGTGGATCTATCCTGCAATTTTACGAATGTCACCTTTACAGGTGCAGTATTCTAGCTCGTGCGGTACTAAGTGAGAATCCTCAGGGGATTTAGAATTATTTACCTACACCTATATTAAAATTCTTTCTGCGCTGCGATAATAAATTGCATTACTCATAATTAATTTTAAGAATTTAATGTTTCAACAAAAAAATATATTTTTAATTAAGGTAATAAGAAGACAAAGACAAATAGATAGATTCATCATCGGTATAAATTGAGTTTTATAAAATTGGTCGTTTATTATGAGCAAGTTAGCAACGAATGTCTTAACGAATGTGCTTAAGTGAGTAAGGTGGCGTTTGGAAACAGCCGCAAACGACGAACTACATCTTCCAATTACTACGTCGCCCTCTTTCACCGGGGTTTAACGACGAGAACGTTTATTGCTCGAGCCATTGACTGCAGGCATTCCAAGTCGACGGGGAGACTTTACGCGTTCGCGTGAAAACCCCGGAAGCCACAAAATGGATCCAAAGATTTTACGCAAATCTACCGTTCTCCCCTTGAAAATCGGGTTAAACTGCCGTCGTCAGGACGGACAAGTTGCCTTACTGCCATCGTAGATTCATTACTATCCTCATCACCCTCCTCTTTTGCTTTCGCTTCTCGTCGTTTTCGTGCTTCTCCCTTTTCGTTGAGAATTATTCGGCTCCTCTTCCCTGCGTCAATCGGCGCGCACGGAGAATAATTATTCTCTGTAGGCTTACAGATAAAAGATCCCCTTAGCCTATTGCCCCGCTGAATATCTTATCCCTCCTGCTTTCTAACACGTCTCGTAAATCACGGTAATTCGGAAGTGTCGATGGCCCCCGCGGCGATTCTTCGTGAATATGCGGATAATAGCGTTTCAAAAGCATTATAAATGAAGTTTCGTTTCAGAGAAATCTTTCAGAAATTATTAAAATATTTTCGATTTTTGTATTTATAGGAATTTATTTTATATTTTAACATACAATAGTATTTATCAGTAACGAAAATATTATACTTTTTTCTATATTAATTTTATTAATATGTAATTTATTATTCGCCCAATAACTAATTTTAATATCTATCTTACAAAAGTTTAGTGTGTAGTTTCCAGAATTTTTCCAGATAAAAATATATGTTAATTGTACTTTAAACGTATATTTAAATTATTAATATGTTAACATTAATATTTTCTATTATTACAAATTTTTTTATTAATTTACTGTATTCTTAAAGCAATTTTTGAACAATTTTGAAGCTGTGCGCGGAAATAAAATAAATTCAAATATGTATTGATTAGAAGGAATTTTAATTAGAGAGATAAATTTATTTATAATTTGAATTATGAATCCGATTATCTGTACCTGTTGCAGAATAATAGCTTGTTGTGATAATTAATAATTTTTATTATATGAAAAATATTTAATACTACTGCTATAATATTGCTCTAATTATTTAACAAGTTAATTACATTAGCTGAATTGATATTCTGTCACGCTTCTTGATCTATTACCGACGATATTTTCATTTCGCAAAAGATGTTTTCCGGGATGATAATGAGACTGAGGAAAGGCCGACACTTTCAAAAAGCATGAGGAGTTAAAGCACGGAAATGTCGGGCTAAATACGATTTAACCTTGCGGCAGGATTTCAAATGGAACACTTGCTTCATTAAGAAGCTTGGAACGTCGTCTGAATAATAAGTGAGAAAGCCGGCGGCGCGGGATTAGGGCGAATAAGTCGTATTTTAATTTCTACAGCGCGCCGAGGACTTATCGTCTTTCACAATTGCGCTCCGAACAGGAAAAGCCTTTGTCGATTCAATTTCAAATAGATGCCGGCAAATTGAAGGTAATTGGATTCCGGTTTATTAAGAGATACTTTATTGGTGTGCGCAGATGGTCTCAGCAAGAAGAAGAAGAGGAAACTAGGAGGCATAGGCGGCATTTATTCCGGCGTCTCGGTTTCGCAACTTCTGGCACAACGGGAGAGAGCTATTGCCGCGGTTGCGGCATCTGGAGTTCAAGGTTCACCGGTGCCTAATGGATCGCAGGTAATTGAGTCGTAGTTTTAATTAAATCGCAAATTACTCGCCTCCTTTTTGAGCCAGCAATTGTGCTTTTTACTGAATGTTTGATACAATATTGAATAATATAAATTTGTATTTTACTCATTTTTTAATTTTTTAAAAAGTCAGTTCAATTGTAATACGAGTTACTAAACATCTTGTCTGGTAAACAATATATATTATTATCTTTATATCATTAACACTTATTCAAGTATTTAAATACAATTATTTTATTTTTAGGTATGGCCAATCGCGATTCCAAATCTGCAAGTCCAACAAAACGGACAACAAATCTGTCATCAATCTTTAAGTTCGCCTTCCCAGAATCATGACGTGAGCAGTTGTGCTAGAAATCCTCAGCAGAGGTTAAATCAACATAATATGTCAGGCATGCTGATGAGCAACCCGTTGATTATGAATCAACAGGGTACAAATTTTAATAATATGACTCAACAGCAACAGCAGCTTTTACAGCAGCAACATCAACAACTTATACTACAACAGCAACAGCAGCAGCAGCAGCAGCAGCAGCAGCAGCAGCTCATTCAGCAGCATATATCGCAGCAACAGCAACAATCGCAGCAGTTGTTGCCGCATCAACAACAGTTACAACATATGCAAATTTTACAAGAACAGCAGCAGCAGCAACAGAATACTGTGGTAAATCAATTAGCACAACAGCAGACTCCTCACTATATCAATCAGTTAAATCAGCAGTCATTACATATAATGCAACAACAGCAGCAGCAGCATTTAAATCAACAGCAACAGCAGCAGCAACAACAGCAACAAATGCATTTGCAGCAAATTCAAAAGCACAATATGCAACAGCAGCAGCATTTAGCTCAGGAAGTGGATCAACAACAATCGGCAAATTACAATACTCAACATTCTGTTGAGAATTATGCGCATCACATGCAGCCGTCACAAATATCAAATCAAACCGTCCTTCATCCGCAATTGCATCAACTTCACCAACATCAAATGCAACCACAACAGTCGCAACAAAGTCAACACGCTATGCAATCTCAGTCGACGGATCCCTTCCAGATGCAGATTCATCAGCAGCTACAACAGCAACAACAACAGCAACAACAGCATCAGCAACAAATGTCGCAAGTGTGCATCCAGCCGCAATATTCAAATCAACAATTGAATCATCACTCTGTAGACATTATGCAACAGCAAACAGGTTCTGCTGTCATGAGCAATATCAATACTATCGACCTTCAAAATAGGCATAACCGAACGTCGTCAGTTGATGAAGATCTAAACGCGAAACAGTTACAACAGCAGCAACAACAGCAGCAGCAACAGCAGCAGCTTTTATTACATAATCATTCTATGCAGCGACACCATGTAGTTCAAAATGGCGGTTTGCCTAATAATCCTCATGAGAATGTTCAGCGGATGTATGCTCAGAATCAAGTACAATATCCGGCACGGAATTTTGATTCTTCGAAGGGAACGAATACGGATGCCAAAATGGGACATCAACAACAGTTTCTGTCCAATCATACGGGACGAAGCCCGAATGCCAGTCACACCGTTGAGGTGCAACAATCTGGTATGGGACCAAACGGGCAGTCCGGCAATATGCATTTCAACAATAGAACACCGCCGTGGCAACAAAATCGTGCCACGGTTGCATCCCATCAGCCGTCCGTTGTCACGGTTCAAAATGTTACCTGCAATTCGTTTGACCGTGTACCACCGCTTCATCATCACATTCCACAGCCTTCCAATTGGACGGATGAGGCTGCACGGAAAAAGGCAAAGTCGAATAAAATAATAGTGAAGAAACAGCGACAGCATGGTGTCGCCGAATTGTCGAGAACGAATAACGGATTAGAACATTCGACACCGAGTCCAGTAGATGAATTTAGCGAGAACAATCAGCAAAATAACGGTCAGATAGGTTCGACATTCAACAGCAGCGGCCCTTCGTTCCTAGAGGATCCTAGCGGGTACCTCGCTCAGCAAACGGCGTTGCTAAATAGCACAATATCACGACAGACCGGTGTCAGTAGTTCCCAAGTGGGCATGTTAAACAATAACTCGAAAGCATTATCTCAGACCAGTCATGGTATGCATATGTCTACTACTTATATTCCTCAACCAAAGCCTTCCTGTATCGCCAGTCCCACGAGTACCTCGTCATTCGCTTCCGTAAAAAATCACGCAACTTCACCGGTTGTTGTACATAGCAGTATGACACCGACATCAAGCAGTGGCACGGATTCTGAGAGCAGTCCATGTCAAGGCTGTGTCACCAGTGCCGACACACAATCCTATATTCAAGATCAATATAAGCAGCAAATGCAGCGACAGTACCTGATGCATACGGATCAGCGTGAAGATCCTGTTACTTCGTCGACGTTCGGCGAGCGATATCAAACAAATAATCAACCACAAGCTGATTCCAGACCGATACAAGGTGGTACTGTGAGCACCAGTCATGGATCTCCTATCGGCACAAATAGCCCAGCTAATTCGGATACACCAGCAGCCTCGACACCTGGAATTTCGCAGCCAGCAACCCCGCAGAGTCTTATCTCATCGCAACCAGCGACACCACATAGTTACTCGCAACCGCCGACACCTCATTCACATGTCTCGGGCCAAATGCCATCGCAGACACTAACTCCACAAGCGCAACAGCAGTTGTCGCAATCCTTGATCGGTAGCATTCAAGAACAAAGATCAGAAACTCCAAGTTCTGGTACAATGAGTTCCAGTGGTATTCCACCTAGCACGTCGCCATCACAGATGTCCTCTTCTACATCAGATAATTTAACATCACAAGTGAAACGGCAAATGACTAGGCAAAATTCTCTAGATGGCTATCAACCTCATCCACACACCGTCAATACGGTCTCCAGGATACCCATAAATACTTTTAGTGGAACATCATCCGTGATAACAACTATGGCAAGCGGTCATACAGTTAGCAGTAATACGATTACGTCTGTGTTAGCTGGAAGAGCAAACACAGCCACTGTTTCCATAAACACACCATCTGCGATACCGAATCCTGCTATACCCAGTCTTCTACCGAATAAGGTACAGCACCAGGTACAATCTACGGCATTGACAAATATGCCGGGTACTCCAGTTACAACCCACTCCTCTATTCCACTTAGTCAATCTTTGACGATGAACGTGTCTAAATCACCGCTTGAAATGGTTCAGAGCGTTGTTAGTAGTATACAAGTACCTCAGACGAGCATAAACTCGTCATTGCAGCCGCAAACGCAGCACCAACAGCAACACCAACAGCAGCAGCAGCAGCAGCAGCAGCAGCAGCAGCAGCAACAGCAGCATCATCAGCAACAGCATCATCAGCAGCATCAACAGCAGCAACATCAACCACAGCAACAACAACATCCTCAAGCTAATGTTCAAGTTCATAACGTCCTCACTTCAGGTGGTATATTGAAACATCCTGCCGGATCGACGCTACCACCTGGTCATATATTGGTATCCAGCGGTGGTCAACTCATAATGGCGAGTACTGGGTCGGCTATCAATGGTGTGATGGCGCCTCCTCCACCGAAAATCATTTCTAATGCTAATTCTATGCCACCGCTGTCAGTGTCGCCGATGGTTACCAGCGTGACCGGAGCTGTCAGTCAAGTAATCCCCGCGGTGGGTGTAGCTCAACAAGTGATAGGGCAACCCACGGTGCTCGTGAATACTATTCAAACTCCAGTGTTGATTCAACCTAGCGTAATGACGATGGACAGTATAGGCCAAAACGTGCAGATACCACATCTGACGGTTGCCACCGGTAACGTCATACAAAACACTCAGTCGATTATTGACGCTAATCAGGACGTATCTAGGACGATCGGTGCCAATCAAGGCATGACGGTAAATCGACAACCAGCACTCTTATCGCCGGAATCAACGATGACCAAGAAAAAGGCGTATAAGAAACGAAAAGCGAATCCACAAACTGTGGCGTCAATGCTACACATCGCTTCGTCCCAGCAAAACGCTGGTATGTTGATGCAGTCGCAATCAAATTTCGCCCAGCAAAACTTTCAAACTCAGAGCATAGGCGGACCCATGCTCCAGGCGCTAACTATTGTGCCTGGTAAAGGTGGGGCGCCGGCGCAACTTGTAATGAATGGTCAGACCGGCGCAGCATCCGCGCAATTCAACGCTCAACAAATAATCACGAATCCTCAACCAACTCAGCAGATAAATCTTCTTCAACCGGTAAACTTATTAAATGGCGCGGCCGGGATGGTTCAAAATTTTCCCACTATTCAGCAGTTTATCGTGCCTGGTATGGGTAGCATGGTAATGTCTGCAGACGGAACGGCCACGTTATTGCAAGATACGGGTAATATTGGGATGCAGTTTCAGATACAGAACGTCAATGGCCAGAACGTATTGACGCCGGTACAAAGTCATAGTGGTATATTTAATCCGAGTCAAAGCATATTGGCCGCTGGTCCAGCCGGTATGGTCATAAGAGCGCCGCAAGCGACTGGTGGAAAGATAATTCAACAGCACAGTCCAGGAGCGCAGTTTCTTTCGCCGAATAGTGGCCAGTTCCTAGTGAATGGTACAACATCCTTCGGGAATCAACTGAGCCCGATAGTTGCCAATGTTAGTCCGAATCAGCAAGTGACATTTAACACCTCGCAAGTAAGACCGTCAAACATGCAAGGTCAGCAGGAATTCATACAGATGAATGGACAAACGCTTATGGTACCTTGCGCGACCGCACAAAACATAGCTGTCTCATCAGCGTCGAATCAACAAAATACAACTTTTGTTCAACAGAACACGACGATCGTACAGCAACAGACGACCATGGTCTCGAACAATCAGATACCAAATTTTCAAAGCGCAGCTTCTAATGGCGGACAAACTGTCGATCCTTCTTTAAATCTCGATAACCAGTCGTATATTCTGAGTTCCGGTATGATTCAGGGTAAAGCGGCGTCATCTTCTCCGAAGAGCGGTGTAAATTCCCCGTCATCCGATCAAAATGTCGAACAACAGCAATATGTGCTCGCTAGTAGTAGTACGACCGTCGTGGAAAAAACGGCTCAACAAAACGAACAGCACAGCCCGTTGATGGCGAGGCATTCTGTATCGACGCAAACCGCAGGGAACCAAACGAACGTGGCACAATCGACGATGATGCGACAAGGATCTCCTCCCGACACAACCACTCATAGTCCAGGAAACAGTCAGAGGTCTAATAGTCCGGCTGTAGACACTACTACACACGGTGCAGCATCGCCAGCGCCTCCAATTACCGCTAGACATCATTCATCGTCTACGGTAAAGAATAATTTAAAGCAAAAGTAGTTTATTCAATGATCTAAAACGTACATTTCATCTCTTGAGAAAAAAGAAAAATTTTTTTGATTTTTTATTTCATCTTTTTTATTCTTGTAGCTAAAAACAAGATTTTTGTCTCGATAAAAGAATAATCATGTTCATTAATTTCCACATCATGCGCAATTTATTTTCAGCCTATGGTTCATTGCGTATCGAGCAGCGAACCGGACTCGGGTGACACACAGGTGGCGTCGGAGGATTGGAGAATGCAGGGTATCGCCACCAAGGAAATTACGTTAAATCAACCGAGTTTGCACGGAAAGACCTACGTAGAGTCGACGGTGACAACTGGGATCCAGGTTGGTACCCACGTAGAGCAGGTCAACCGTCATCTAACTGTAATAGACATGCACCAGCCGGCTGATACGACACACCCAGAAAACACATACGCTGACTCACAGGAGCATATGGACACTTCATCACCAAATCATTCCATTAATTCAGACACAATGGACCACTCTACCGTGGAAGATCAACTAAACGTCAGTAAAGAAATGACGGACGTTTCCTATTCAGAGATCGAGGTCAATCCGTTACCAATCATAGGTCACGGTCATTACCAACCAATCCTTTATCACGGCCAGCATTATGTCCCTAATGCGAATGTTTATCGACAGCAACCTTTAGTGCCAGATCATTCTCATTACACTATGTTGCCGCAAATTAACGGCAAGTTCGACGACAAATCGTGCGTCGATAGCAATCGTATTGGTACTCAAATCGTGCAACATGTCATGGAGCAAGACGAGATCGAGCAAAATTCCGAGGAGAAATCATTGGAACGATCAAATACCGGCGTTCCTTATTGCCCGCAGAATATTGACTATTCGCAAAAATGCGTTGGCATCGGATCATCCGGCTTATATCCACATTTGTATAATTATAGGTCTGACCCTAATGGTATTGCTGTTGTTAATTACACACCTAATAAGCAAGCCTACATTAATCCATACGTTTACAATCAATTCATATATGCGCAAGAAGGCGATGATGCTGAGGAGAGTGACTCGTCGTCGGATGAATAGTCGCACCTTTCTTTTCGCGCGGGCTATAAAATTCATATTAATTTTGTAAATTGAATTCAAACGATACCAGTGGCATTATTAAATTGCGATTGGCTTATATTCGGTAATATTAAGTTTGTAATTAGTTTGTATTTAATAATTTTTACATCCGCGCTGTGGCGTGAGAGCGCATACGCTGGTTTATTCGTAGCGTTATTATTTAAATCGTATATTATTGCAATAATGTAATTGTATTATTAATCGTGTGTTGATCGGATTAATCAGGAAATTATTCCTTTTTATATAACAACGAAAAAATAAATTTTTACTGAACAGTATTTTCTGATAAAAGTTATATGATTCTGAACATAAACCTGATGAAAAATTACCTTGCAACATAAGCATGCGTAAACAAAGTTTGAGTTTGTCTCTTTTGGTATCATTATCATTTGCATGTATCGATAAATTAAATTTGTCACGTGATTTCTGCATTAAAAGCATCGGAGACAAAGACCAAAATACTATAACTTTCAAATCTTCCAAGTATTCATTTCTTTTCTTTTAATTTTGTCTTTTATCGTTATTTTTCTACTTTTTTTTGTCTAGATTAGAATTTTGCAAAATTTGCTCTTGTCTCTTGTGCTTGATCGGGAGAAATTGTAAAGTTTTTGTGGACCATGATACGGAATTTGAAAAAAAGAAAAACGATAATAGGGCGGCATTGAATGATACACTGAAATGATATAAGCATGCGATTGGTAGGTTTGTGCCTGAGTTGATCGAGTTGTATTTGACAGATCTATACGTCAGAGACATTGAAGCAAGCCGAAGGTGTGGTGAGCACGGTGAGGTGCGAGGGCAGGGAACATGCCCTCGGCCGCGGAATCAAGCGAAAGCTGGACTCCATCCATTCCATGCATTCTACTCTGCATGAAGACCAAGATGGTCAGTATTGTATGGTACTCTTAGATATTAATCATATACGAGTAGTCTCGCTTAGTAGCAAAAATATTCTACAAAAAAACTTTGATAATGATCAGCGACAAAACAAGCAGCATAGATTTATAATAATTCAAACTGTTAAAATTCTTTACAAAATAATATACTATGATTAAATATTTTCATATATTTTCATTATTTTGCTAAATATTTCGTAAGAAAGTTTCTTTGAAAGAATATTTTTTATTAGTTGCTATTTTTGTGACAGTGAGAAATGTGAAACATCGATCGTTGTTTTACTGATTCATTGGTATTGATTTTTTACTTTACTCACGAGAGAAAGACGATGCTTTCCGTTGCTCTTTGTCATTAAATAATTATCGTACGAATGTTACTATTAAGAGTGCTTTAATTATACAACTTCGCCATCAGTAGAATCAATAATTTAGAAACATCTTGTAAATTATCAAATCATTTATATTATTCAACTTTGCTTGCCGCTTTCATCGAAAATCATTTATGCCATCATTTTTTTGCACGCTGTATAGTAGTTTATTTATTAATATATTATATCGCTTATATGCATGCTTAGTAATATCATTGCATGGTGAAGTACACGCTTGCTGCATCGTAATTGCTTTGGTAATAGTTTTTTTCGCAATATTTAGAATCTTGCGCACTAGACGCAGGCGCAAGAGTGGGCTGAGAAAAGTCGCTTCCTTCCTCATATCGAGATTTTAAGCCGAAAGAATGCACCATTTTGTGCGAATTGAGCAATCGGAGTTGAGTTCTCCGAATCAGTCTTTGATATCAACTTATTCATTGTAACATCGCATTATTAACCACGTTAACAAGTCGAGGAGAGCAGGTAAGTGGCGTCAACACTAAAAGGAACAGAGACTTTTCGTTTATTACGTACAAGTCTCCAACGAATCGCTTTGCGGAAATGAAGAAATAACTATTCTGACATTTGTAAATAATGTTTTCGATGGTTTTTTTTTGCGTTTACTAATTGGTTGTCAGGTTTGTTAATACCATTATCCTCGCAATTACATTCTCATCCGAGTGGCCAAGGGGCTTAAATCATACGTTCATTTCGGAAGGGGTGTGGCTCACTACCGTGTGTTATTTCGACATACCTTGTACATATACACCCTCATGTTTTACGTACAGCAGCATGTGCATATTCCTGAGGATGGAAAATTTTTTTCCAAATTGTTCCGCAATGATTAGGAAGCATTTACAGTTAAAATAATGAAAATATAGTATGAACGATAACTCAGGTATTAGTACTGAAATGCAGTCGATTTACGTATCTACGATAGCGTAGAAAATCCAATTTTGTTCCACTATTTAATGCGGGATCGTATTCAAAATTATATAAATTACCATAAAATTTGAATTTTTTATTCCCGTACTAACGGAATTAATAATGAATGTTGATAGTGCTTGTCCGTAACTTGAAAACCTAATTCCGACAAATAGCTATTCATTCGAATGATGTGTACAGATAAAGAGATATCTTGCGAACAAATAATGGAGAAGGGAATTATAGAATGAACAATATTCATTCGACAAAATCATTGCATGTGCTCGATCCATCTGATATTTCATTCTGCCTCTGATCTCGCCTACCATTGAATGAAGCTACTAATCATTTTTAACGAGCACACACATGCGAGCAAGAAGCACATTGTTGCGATACTACTGGACAAGTAGTTGAACCATCAGTTTCGAACATTCCTCTGCGACACGCACCATAAGCATACCGGAACATTTTGCTGTTATGCGTTGCACATTTTAATCAAAATCAACAGATGTATGAGAGGGAAATTACGCGATGTTGTATACATTTACGCGTACATTTACATTCATCATGTACAATAAAGTTGAGTCATTTTTAAGCGACAAAAATTTCATCAATTATTTTGATCATGGTAAATTTGTAAATTTTATGCCAAATGCATTTATAATCAACACTGCAAGTTCAATTTTAAAATATTCGATTAATCTTTATATGTCAGAAAAGATTCAAATAAAATTAAAAAATAAGTTCTGTGCATAATAATGCATATCAGGTTCATATCGAAATCGAATTTTTAATTTTATAAACTAATAGTAAAAGAGCTTGTTTTAATAAAAGATAAAGACAGCGATATGTTATTATATTATTATATATTAGATTTCATTATTAATTAATCCATAATTTAATATTAATTATATTATTAAATTTGGTTTATTAATTAATAAATTAATATTGCAATCTTTACATTTTCAAAATTATACGACTGCGTGACATAATTTCCCATCTAATATATCTGTATAAAAGTATTTTTTTTTCGGAGATGGGCTTTCTTTATGTTATCTTCTTTTCAATATCGCGCAAATCAGCCGAGATGATTAAAGTCTGAAAAACACCGTGCCTTCTTTCGAACCTTCAGTAGCAGAGACAAAGGACGTAAACGACGGAAACCAATGGAAACTGATGGTCGGTGATCTAGTGTGGGGCGCAGCAAGAGGAAGTCCGGCCTGGCCGGGGAAAGTCGAGTCTTTGGGCCCCCCGGGTACTATGACGGTTTGGGTTCGGTGGTACGGGGGCGGGGGTGGTCGCACCCAAGTCGATGTCAAGGCTCTCAAGTCCCTCTCCGAAGGCCTCGAGACGCATCATCGCGCCCGTAAAAAGTTTAGGAAGTGAGTCAGCCACCCCGACAGGGATGAACTATTGAAAGATGAGAATCTCTTAGAGACGTCTCGTTATCTTTAATAGATATCGCGTTAACGCAAAAATATATCGAGGAAGAAACAGAATGGGAGATGCTTGAGTATATCTTTTTTTACACTTTATATTATTTTTTTTTCTTTTTCATTTGATCCTAGAGCTGTGACATAGGCACGTTAACTTATTGTTTTATTTTAGAGTTATTAAATGTTATAAAGTGGAGCACAATGTCGCTTTCCTGGGGCTGCGTAAGATGCACGTGATGTTATATGAATTTTAATTTTACATTTTGATTAAATACAATTATATATTTAAAAAAAAAATAAAGAATGGTAAGTGCTATACGAGGTAGATCTTCGAGGATTTAATACAAGATATCCATTTTTTTGTATCGCATTATGGAAATAAGAGACAGATCATATTTCACAGAATCTCTTAATAATGGGGATTCAGTTCTAATAAATCTTTTTCTTTAATAAGAAATTTCTTACTTATGATCGTGATCGTATAGCATTTATTAACAAGCCAACAGCCAATTAAATCTATCCCGCATAATTTACTGCATAGCGGTCCAATATTCTTTCTGTTAACTTGCCAAAGAATACTGATACTTTTATGTACTGGATATTACTATATTAAGTGGTTTTATTCCAATCTCAGTCATCTTTCTTCTCATTCCCCTTCCTCTTCGTAATTGTATTAAGGATGTATTACATGTATTGTCTAACAAAATGAAAAAATTATGAAAGGATTACAGATTTGAAAGTAATATAAAAAGTTTGGCGGTGATGTAGAACCTGAATCAATAATTATTTCAAAAAGTATACATGTTTTTAAAAAATAATTAAGATAAAAATGAGAAAATTTTTATTTAAACTATAAAATTGTATTGTTATAAATATTTGACCTATTAAACTATTTCATATGTATACAACATTTATTTTTATACAGAAATTAGAAAATATAAATTTCCAATTTTAGTGCATTTTTTGCCTAAACTATATACTTGATACATCCTTAAATATGTAGCTATGATTTTATAACGGTAATCGCATAAATACAAGTGTTAACAGTATTTAATCCATAAAAATTTTCCTAAAAAAAGTATAGATATATTTTTCTACATGTAACTGATATTTACGTGGTTTCTTTTTGCCAAGAAAGTATATTATAATTAATGTTTAGCTATTTATTGTCTGATAAGTGATTTATTTATGCTTGACAGAAGCTATTTAGTCGCGATTTGTTCAGCTTTTAGATCCTAATTTTTCTTGTTCTAATCGGGATCGAATCGCACGCGCGGTCGCTGGTAATCATCTATACTAACTGTACGATTTTCTCGTTCCTCCCCTATTTTTCTAGAAGTCGTAAATTGAATATGCAATTGGAAAACGCGATACAAGAGGCGATGGCGGAACTGGACAAGATGACGGAAGCCTCCAACGACCAGAAAGATACCAAAAAGTCGCCCAAGGTGACATCATTACCGGCGACAAGCTCGAAGAGTGTCGGCGTCGGAAAATCGGAGGCCAAGAGATCATCGAAGAGAGCCGTGGCCACTGTGGACCATGCCAAAACCGAACAGAAACAATGTCGGTGATCCGTGTCGATTACGGTTGTTTGATAAATATCCGCAATCAACAACTCTCGTTGCCTGTCATAAATCGCGAAGTATCGATAATCTTCGCGCAGCAATGTAATTAGTCAGCTTTTTCAGTTTAATAAATTATTAATAATTAAATAACACAATTCTACACGAAAATTACACGTCCTATAAATTTACCGATACATTTCTGTTTGCTTCAGTCGACAACTATAAATCACAATCGTGACCATACATAGTGCCCGGTTGCAATGCGGGTACAATTTAGTGCAGCTGTGATGTGGATTCTATTACATGTAACGAATCTAACACGAGAGATGAAATTGAATCTATTGGTGCAGAAATACATGATGCTACGATGCTATGTTAATATGATACGAACGATAAAAGCGTCGCTTTAAGAATCATCTTAAAACAACGCGTACTAAATCTCGGTGATTGATATGATCTGCTGCATCCGAATAGTCGGAATTCTAAAATCATTACGAGAATTTTTATCTTAGACCAAAATATTGTACAATTTTACTCCTACATGTTAAAATTGTTTCTTATAGCTTAATCAATACGCTTTGGGACATTCTGTCTCTGATCATAATCAAAAGGCTCGTCTGATAATTTTATTAAATCGAGCAAAGAATTTTCGATTACTCGGATGCAGAAGCGACGGCCATGGAAAACGTGGCATTAAACATAGAAGTGTATTGCGATAGTGGCAAGCAAGTATCCTTTCCTGTAAATTTATCAACACAAAGCCTAAGCAACCGTAGCATCTGTTGCAACATCTTTAGCGTATTCCGTTTGTAACAAATAACATCCGTTTTTAATAGAGAAAAGAAAAACGGTCAGACAAAATTGCAAATTCGAATAATCAATAGCGACATACAGGAAATACTACGGCCGATTCACCAAAAATAGGCCTACAGCATGCATTCTTAGATTATTTATAACACACATGTATGTAATCACAGAAAGTAAATAGAAAAGCAATAGTTTCTCACAGGCGTTTCTGAATTGGTAGAGAAGAAGAATTACACTTGTCAACACACAGACGAATAATTTGTCACACGATTATTTTATTCGACGAACGCTCGTCTATCGATTCCTTTATTGAAATAATACAAAGAATGGCGTTTTGAACGCAAACTTTTTATGATAATGCATATTGAACGATTTCCCGGTTACTGCGCGCGGTTTTTACAATTTACACGTGCGATTGGGAGGCATGGATGTTTCCTGAAAATATGTACTCGCCCACGTATTCGGGCGATCGTATAGGCAAACGTGTATAGTTTTAAAAAGATATTTTTGCGAACGAACCTTCATTACACTATCCGTAGAGAATAATGCATTTTTTTAGAAAGCTATACACAGTGGATTATTGTTTTACTGTGACGATGTCGTGCTACAGGCTCGTTGAACCATTTTAAACTTATATGCGTCCACAGGACGCTTTTGATCTGCGCGATCATTTTCTTAAACAATGTTCCTCGAACAACGTTAACCTGGAACACGCTGCGACTGAATAATTCATGATTTAGTATACGGTGGCGAAGCGATCGCAAACCGCTGCAAAGTTTGGCATCCGGTGTTTTTAACGACTAACATAAGTGATTGTTCTTTAATGACGTTTTAAATTAGCTTAGATTTTTTCAGAACGTACAACAAATTTTAAAATTCCTAGATTCTTTTGAAAAGTCATATAGTTTTAATCAAATAAATGCAAGTCAAATAAAATTTTGTGGTAAGAGTTAAAATATGCTATCGATTTAGAATTTCTTGGGAAAAAGTGGCTCTGAAATAAATATTCGGTTATGTTTCGTCTCTAAGAAATATTATGTAATTGTATTCAATTGCGTGATGCCGCATTAATTTGGCTATATTTCTGTAAAGTCTGTTCCCACAAATGTTAAATTAACTTCAATCTCGGTTCAACTTACTTTTTCTAGTTTTAAGAATTAAAATGAAGAATGAGTTGAATCAAAATTAAAATTAATTTACATTTGTGGAAATGAGATTAAAGCGCATATATATGTGCAAAATTTATGCATAATTTCAAAAATAAAAACAATCGTTTTTTACGACGAACAGCGAATTCGAAGGTATGTTAAAAGATCTCGAATTTACATTTACAATAACGAGATAACTTCGGCGTGTTCGGAAATATTATGATAGACAATAAAAAAGATGCAAGTATCAAAAAAGATCGTGCGATTCTTGATTTTACATTTTCCGCGACTAACGATCTGGATTTCTTTGAGGAACGCATTAATTATCGCGTATGATCGGTGTTGAAAAATTTCGCTATAAATGCACCGGTTGCGTAATACTTAACTATACGGGTCCGCGTACAGATTTTTTAGTATTATATTACGGCTGTAAATATGTCAACTATGACGATAATACCGTCATAATAACGAATATAACTCAAATGTAAGGAAGGCCAACATAAAGCAACTAGTTTACATATGGTTAAATTATCGTTCGCAGAACCGCGTATGCGACGAGTCTGTAAGCGAATATTTGCTTCTGAGATTAAAACGGGGAGCTACTCTTACATATATCAAAAGATAACTGCTTGATGTCACCATATATATCTGCGGGAAACCACAGACCATTCATGAAGACGGGTTTTTCTGCAAGCGAAATCTTATCTAAACTGTACGTTTTCTGTCTTTTCGTGAAGCAGGAAGTTGCCTGAGTCATATCTTTTACTTTGTGACGCATATATAAGAACTTCGGGAGAAGATTATGAGAAAATATTTTTCAATATATTTATGAAGCTTAAATATAGAGTATTTACCTTTGCTATATCTTTTCTGTGATTTAAGGTACGTTTTATGCGACGTCATAAAACGAGAAGCATAATTAGTTAAATTTTTCCACGTCATTGTGACTTGGGCCACTTTCATCATCACAAATATCGTAGACAAGCTCGTGAATACGAGCGATTTTCCTCCCAGTACGCGTCTCTACTTAAGGACAATTATATCAAAGTAAATCAAAAGTTCGCGATATCACATATTACTTGCTAAGTTTCACAAAAAAAAAAAATTCTTCGACAGAGGAGAATCGCTTCCCGTGACACGGTTCGTAATATTTTATCATGACCAAGTGCGTTGCAATGCAACGTTTCATTTGATGAATGGCGAAAGACATATCACCGGCCGCGAATGACAATTTTTCGAAATCTGCACGTTTTCGGTGAAGTATACTGTGCAAAAATAAAAAGGAAAGAAAGAGATAATAGGGAGAATATAGCAAATTGCTAGCATCATTGTACAGAATACACACATACACACAATTACAAACACATTCACATGCATACACAACGGGACCGTTTAAAGTTAAGATATTTCTAATTTAATCCGATTTCCGTTTCGAATAATCCATAATTGAATAGCCGAGGGCTGTTTTTACAAAATTTAACAATTACAAGACGTTTCGAATTTCTCAATTTTTCTCGTTGTATAGATTAATTGTTCTGTAATTCGTGTAATTTAGTTATTGCTTGCAACATAGAATTTTTTATTTCTCAGCAACACATATATCTATTTTTCGCATGAGATAATGTTTCGACTATTGTGTTAAGTGAAAAAGTTTTCTACAATCATTTCTTCCAACAAGTGCACACTTGCGAAAGTAAGGCGGTACTGAAAGTTTATAGCGTTGTGTAGGATATTGACTTTTGTAGAAACGGTCCTCACAATTCGGCGCGTAGGTCTTCGCTAGTTCTTTCTTCTCTGGGATGTGAACCAGTTTGCTGAGAGCACTTTCTCCTCGCTCTCTCGGACATGCAACGCGAGAGTGACCGTAGTTTAAAAACCAGTGAAAAAACTTACCTCAGTGACATATACGCAAGAATCAAACGTCTTAAAAAGAATCGAGAATATATACTGTAGTGCCGATGTCCTTTGTATATTTTCCATGATATTGTAAATAGATATACATATATATATATAATATATATATATATATACACGCCTTATATATTAATAATCACGCCGTGCGATAGTCGACGGACACGATTGTTTAAAACGCGAATGTTGACGGACGGTATCAATTAGGTATACGAGCCGTCGAGCGAACGATGTCGGGCGTGTGTGGGTGTGTGTGTGTAATAATGCATCTCCAACAGCGAAAATTGTGGCTTCTAATTATTTGACACGTCGTAATGGAAAGTGAGAAGAAATACTTATAGGGCTATTTTATAAGAACATTCTTTACGGGTCGTTATATGACGTAAGTAGAGTACGTTTAATACACGCCACACGTTTTTATACAACATGAAAGTAAAAGAAAAAAAAAACGGGAGAAATAGTTCTTAAATCATGATATATGTTCTACGCGTACAACTGTGTCCTGTCTTTCAACATGCTGTCTTATTTTTACCATTTAATTCCTTCGTGTCGCGAAGAAAATTTACTTCGATCAAAAGTAATAGATTGTTTAGAAGGGCGAACTTCTTCCTCGATGGCTCAGTCAGCTTGACACCGTAAGTTTAACGAAAGGCCTACATCATTGGAAAACCCGTATGCGTCGCGTCGACTGGACGAGATGATTTTGTTAGAATATTGACGTATTACGGTGTAGTATAAGGAGTATGGTTGACGGTTTAATCGGACGGAGGACTATTTAAACTATTAGGCGCGTGCGACGAATCTTTTGGAAAATTATATATACCGATAGTTATTGGAGCGTGAGTGAGATTCACGAGATTTTCGGCAGATATTTATTGCTCTATTATTATTTATCAAAAGTAGAGTATTTACGGAGCGGTTTCGTTCGCTTGTTGTGTTTTGAGAGAAATATAACGAAGAAACGCGAGCGTGCGGGCCACTTTTTGTCCCTTGTAATGGAATGTACAGTGTGAGTATGTACGCGCGAAAAGTGTGTATATGATGAAAGAGTGTACATGCGCGAAAGAATCGTGATGAAAACGAAGAAACGAAATCCTTTTAGCGAACGAATGCAATTGCAAGAGGCACCAAAAAGAAGGAAATGAGACGGGACTGCAGTTTTTGTTAGTAGGAACAAATGACTTATCGTGATCGCATTACAAATTTATGAGAAACACGACCGAATGCACTTTCGATGTATAATATAAATATTATTGCAGATAACATAGCTATATACGTATTATATCAATTATCAGTGGTATTACACAATAAGAGATGATAATTTTATATTTACGAGAGAGAGAGAGAGAGAGAGAGAGAGAGAGAGA
>NW_017296636.1:0-129733 GCF_001594075.2 Trachymyrmex cornetzi | reverse complement strand
TATATATAAATATAAATACATATATATACATACATGAGAGATAGAGAACATAAAATTAAAAAAATGGATAGTCTCGGGAGAAGCAATATTTGCCGGACCCGAGGAAAAGTATAAAGCTATGTGATCCACTACTACTAGTAGCTTTTAGCTGTAAAGACTTATACTTTATTTTGTAAATTTTGTTTATACAATGTTTGATCGTTCACGCATAATACTATTGTATGTGAAACTAAGTTAATAAATCATTAACATGTGAAGTGTTGAATCTTGTGTAGTCCATTTCGTCGATAACTTATGAACGAAGCTTGTTCTTCCTTTTTTTTTTAATTTAAAAGACGATACTATATTATAATAAAACTTTGCAAATTGTTGATTATTAAAATAAAAATAGTTTTGTGGCTCTAGAATATAAATGAAATATAAGTAAATGTCTATATGAGCCTCTACGGGTGTTTGTGTATAAATCAATAATAAAAATATTTATAATAAATAAGAAATATATTTATAAGACGATAAAATATAATTCGCAATTAGAATATACTTATCAATGAAATTAACTGCAGCAATTATTTATAAATTATATCTTTTTTCCTTACAAATATATTATTTACTCACAAACGCAGAGACTCAAATAGGCATTTTATTTATATTTGTAGATTATTGATATCTAATTTTTCGATAACAGCTTCCAATGCAATAATTCGATGACATCTTTTCTGTTTGATATAGTTTACAATCTAATAATTCTCCTCTATTCAATTTTTTATATAACATTTTATATATTTCGCTATTTTCGTATTGTTATTAATTTTATAAATATAGTTGATTCTGCATAGACAAAAAGGTATCGCCATCTAGTGAAGAGTAGTTGAACTCATATGGAGGGTTGATTTGGATAATCAATTTCTATTAAATGTTGAATTATTGCGATAAAAAGGTTTATAATTTGACATATTATTTAAATAATATTAAATACATTATTAATATAATAAAAATATATACTTTTTAATATTTATTGATTTTAGTCGGAAAAGTGCCGGAAGGAAAGTTGCCGACAGTTGCAGTGTTTCTATCTGAAGTAATAGCTTTTTAGCAAAGATAGATGTCAGATTTATTTAACAGAGAGATGATAGATTATTGATAACTTTAATTTTGGTAATAAAAATAGACTTCTATGAATATGGAAAATTCTTGTAGGTATATAAAAAGACTACAGAATGTTCCTTTTATCAATTTTCCTTTATTATTACTCTAAAAATGTTAAGATTACCAAATCATTAAATTTTAAGAGTATTTTGTACGAAGAAATATTCTATCTCTCTGATGAAAGAAAAATATATAATTAAACAAAATAGGTTTTTTTATCAGTTTTATTTTTTTATAAGCTGCACAGAGGGAGGATAAGAATAGAGTTACGATACGGTTTTACAGTTCATTGGAAGAAGAAAGGCGCCTACATTGAATTAAGAGACGCTTAGAAAAGTTATGAACGTGAAACGACACCATTTCATCGTCACTCTTAACAAGAAGGTAGTTTCAATCGGCAAATAATACATATGCACATTGATTCTCAATTGAATGATATCGGGGATTTACGATTCGCTTCCTGTGAAATTTCCCTCGCATCTGGTTATCGTTTTCACGCGCCCGTAGTATCGGCAGCTCTTAAATCGCACGGCGTCGAGGATATAAGGGTAAATCGCTCGCGTATTCAGAAAAGAAAAATGCGCCAGGCTCGAGATTGTCTGCGTGAACCTGACGGGTATATGGATCGGCATTGAAACGGCGCGCGGCGTCGCGTCGCGTCGCGTCGTCTTGCCTCGCCTCGCCTTACAGGCGTAGCGTCGCGACGCAGAAGCCGGTTCTGAGATACGCGAAACGAGACGCGCTTCGTCGCTTATTTCCCTCTCGAGAACGTATATTCCGAGTACATCAATATGCATGGACGTGTCTCGCGATCGACTTTTCAAGGGTAGAAAAACTGGAGTAATTATGGTGTAAGCTCGATTTCTGTCGAAAAGAATAAATACGTTGATTGTCACATCTTGTTGTCATAAATAAACGAGAGAGATCAATCAACAGAATTGGAATCGAATCTTGGTGATGATTAATTTCGAGCTCTATCAATTTGACTTTTAACGTATGATTCTATGCTTTGAAATTTATTGTGTCCACATAACAGAATGCAACCTTAAAGCATGCAGCGAATATACAGCCTCCAGAAATTCTGGCATAATATTAACTTGGTACGAGATTGCAAGTAGCTATTTTGGGTTTCAAAAATCTCTCTGAAAAGGGGTTCAAATTGAATCTCGTACTCGCTAAGGTCATCTCTGTACATATCCATAACGTATGGCACATTCGATCGATGCTCACTCATCCGGCGCTAAAAGGGTTAATGATGCCTGCCATGCGTAAATGGCGCTCATGGCACCGAACAAATGAAACGTAATGAGCGGATCGTACGTACTGTACGATCGTGAGATTCGTAATAATGCCCTATCGGGGACCAGCGCTATTGTACGGGCACGCCATGCCGAGGGCGTGAAATTGTACAATACGATTAGCGGCCACGTTGCGCATACACGGAGTGCCTCCAGAGAGTATAATAGAGTAATAGGGAGTTTTTTTACGATGCTTTGAGCTCTTGGAGTACCGAGGTAAAAATTCATATTAAATACGATACGTCCGTTTGTCTTGATAATTTTATTGTATTTATTTTTATTATATTTATATTTTATTATACATGTATCTGGTTTTATATAATCCTTAGATGAAAAGGTCTTCTCGACATGCTGGTACTCGCTACTTTTAACCTTTCATCTACAATGTGGATCTTTTTCAAACAAAATTTCACTCTCAAATTTCACTCTTATTTTTACTCAAATTCATTTTTTATTAAACAAACGTTTTAATATTTGAGTTAAAAAACTATTTGGTAATGTAATGGAGATGTTGAAGAGTAACTCTAAATTTTTCCATTTTTTAATTTTTTGAAGGTCTAGAAAAGTAAAAAAAACTTGAATGAGGAGAAAAAACACTCAAATTGCAAAAGAAGGGTTAAATCTTACGAAATATGTAATTAACTCTAATTGTACAAATCCTTATTGAAACATGTTTTAATTTGCCCCTTTTATCAATTAAAATTGTTGGTTAATTAATTTTTAATTAAAGACGGTGAGAAAATCAATCTCTTTCCGTTTGAATGAACTATGAACTTAATATTAGCAACACATGTTGCTAATATTAAGTTCAAGATTAACTGTTTGACGTCTCGTTAACGCGTTTATCGTGTCCGATACATGCTGCCGCATGTAAAGTGTCTATTTCCGCGCGTGAAATCGACGTAGAATAATTCGCATGCACGTTATCGAGGAGTATCGATTTACCAGCTTTGTTTCTCGTAGACACGTATGCGCGGCAAAGACGTGAGACCAGATAAAAAACGTTATATTAATATATGCTACTTTAACGAGTAATGAAGGAAGTCTTTTTATTTTGAAATGTTTAAGCGCATTCCGCTGTAAATCGCCGTTCCATTAAAGCGATCGTATGATTAGATAAAGTATTCACGAAGGGGGAAATCGATGAGAGCTTCAGTCCGCGAGAGTTGAAATATTCTAGCCTAATATAACTCCCACGAGCTCTTGAGTTCTTGCCGTATGATTGGCTGAAATATGAATGAAGCTTATACGGTATTCCTCGTGTAGGTCGAGGAATATCTTTCCTTTCACAATCATAATGGTCTGGAAGCATGGGTATGAGATTAATTAGGAATGTTAATTCCTATCTTAAAATATTTTAATATCTTTTGAAATAATCATCACTTTTAACAATATAATAACATAGAGGTTACTAATTACAGTATTATTTATTACTAAATAATAGCCTTTCGGAGATAATTTAATTCGTTATTAATTTCATTCCAATATTTATTCCTTGTCTCTAGTGCTATTAAAAATCGTAATATAATAAAGTAGATTTTGTTTACTTTTCGAAATTTATTATCAGTAGCTATACATAATTGCGAATTAAGGCAATATGTCTTTTACACTGATTAGTAGTTTTACATTATCAGATTGTCGTGCAATTTGCACGGTAATTAATATTTCATTTACTCTATAATTAACGTTCCATTATTAAACACACTGGCTAGAATTATATTAAATTATCTGTTCCATTCGCGCTAACACCAAACGATTTGCTACTGGCTGCACAGGACGAAAACGAACAGTGTAGATATACGATGAAAGTAATGCATGCATCATGTTCGCACAGATTCACGATGTGCATAGTGCAGCTATGCTTTCGTATTATTATTTGTTGGTTCCATTCCGACAGATCGCATAACGTACACATTACACGCGTATCGTGTTTGATGGGTAATCAGTGGATAATCAGATCATTAAATTAAAGTGTACCTCTGCTTCAGTAGACGCGCGATCTAAAAGGATTAATTGCACTATGTTGTACATCGTTCGGAGGAAAAAATCGAATTACAATCGAGACAATCTAATAAGCACGAAACGTATTTACAAATTCGATGCGCCATTAGTCATCGTAGCAATCACGCTCGAAAAATCCAATTCTATCAATTTTGTAGTTCCATTTTTTTTCGTTTCAACATTTCACGATATAACTGAGTGGTCAAGACGGGTCGCGCGTAATTCAGAAAACTTGGTATCTTTAATAAAGTTGCATTTTGCGAAGGCCTCTTCGGTTTCTGATAGCAAACACTGCGTTCTAATGTTTTATACATCTGTATATAGTTACAAAGTAAAGTTGTTAACTGGAACGACATCAGTTTCTATCGAATAAATATTCATTTCATAGATACTGCGTTTAAACAATTTCATAATTCCATTATAACGCGCCCGATGATTGATGGAACAACGGCTAATGTAAATTACACGCTTTTTTTCGCTCGTGCTGTGCTTAATAAGCTGGAATCGCGCAAAGCGAAATGTACCGATGGCATGAATGCGCGACAACCGTAAAACGACGTTAACGTGATCAATATTACGTTTCGAGACAGCCGTTGTATTGACGAGCTGGCGTTTCAGACCCCCCTCTTCCTTCACCCTCTGTACGTGTACAAGTTGCAAGGTATTCACGTGTGTTAACTGCGTGAACGTATTACGTGGGACCCCCTTCGGAGCTGTCCAGTCTGTCCGTCCATTTCCAGCGCAGTTTGCTATTCCCGAAGGGACAACTGATCTGATAAAGTCACACGGAAGTGGCCCGACGCCAATTTACAGTCGGTGTCTGTTTAATTGTCCACAATGAAAGAAGCAATGTCTCTTTTTCCCCTTCGGCAATCCGTGTTTCCGTGATTCGGTTTCAATACCTCACGTGCAAGCGATAGAAGGAACTGATCTGTTTGCTTCGAGGCAAATCTTCTGTTTCGCAATAATACAATCAACGGTGTACCTACAGTAATTCGCAAGTAAGATACACCAACTCGTAATTAATGCATACAAATGATTTGTATTTTCGCCGTTGTTGTATACCCACATAGATTCCATTTAACGTTGTCAAACCGAGTAGTGAAGTCCCGAGGCAAATTAAATGCATTCGCAACTTCTCGTACAGAGAGACAATCAGAAAGTTGCTGAAATTAAATAGCTGTTACTACGTAATGAAAGAGTGGACAGAATGAAGTAAATTATATAAACACTACTTTGTAGAAGAAATCCGTCACTTGTGTTAACAGACAATGCAAAAAGAATATATTTCTGATTTTGTGAAAATAAACATTACAAAAAACAAATATCTGGCTAGCTATGAACGTATAATTTAGTGATGCATAAAATCTCAATATGAGTAGAATCAAAGAAATTTATCTAAAAAGTTATCTTTGAAGGTACATTTTAAAAAATCGCTCATTTGTTACAGAGACATTTGTTAAGACATAATTAAAAAATTGACATTTTTTAGTTTTGCTTGTAGAAAGAAATTAGAAACAAAAAAATATACTTTAAAAGAACATATATACTTTTATTCTTTTGCGCACTGAGAGAAAGGATTTTGTTAATTTAGCAAGCCACCAGTACCTTTAACTGATGATCGGTAAATATATGATAACAAATTATGTTGTTGATTGCTAGTCTGCTATACCAACCAATTATTAGTAACAGAAACAAACTATATAGAATCTAATCTATCTTTTGGATAGACTTCAGCTCGTTTACATAGAATTCGTAGATGATCGTGGAGTCTTAAGTCGTAGGAAACCGATCAAGCACAGTCAAATATATAATAATACTTGACTAGAATTAGTCAATTTCTTACGATTTGAGATCCTGCAACCGTCTATACGACTTTTATATATCACTGTTAGAAATTTCTCAATGAATTTTAATTAACGTGTAAAGGAAGCATGTGGTTATGCACGAAATTAAATGTAATGAATAATGTAAATAAAAATTAAATTACAGTAGTCTTAAATGTGATGAACGTGTGTATTGAAATTAATAAATACATTATTATAGAAATTAACTTACACGTTAATGAAAAGTACGAGATCTGTAACTGAAAAGTAATTTACGTTAATGACATGTAAGAAACGTAAACGTATTAAACGTTAATAGTATTAGGCTTAATTAAAATATTATTAATATTCGTAAATGTAAAAGTACATTAAATTTCATTAATATGTGCATTAATAGTTATTTCAACTACGATTAATTAAATGTCATTTATATTCGTAAATGTAAAAGTACATTAAATTTCATTAATATGTGCATTAATAGTTATTTCAACTACGATTAATTAAATGTCATTTATATTCGTAAATGAAAAGTATATTAAATTAAAAGTATATTAAATTTCATTACAATTAATTTTTCAGTTACTGTAAACTTAAATCTCATTAACATGTGCATTAATAGTCCTTTCAGTTACAAAGAAATTAAACTTCATTCACCAATGTACATTAAAAGTGAATGAAATTTAAGAACATTTCTAACAGTATGTATATATGAGCCTCTTATTTGCTAGCAATACTATTGACTATTTGTTACATTGACGAATTAATTTGCAATCGTAACAAATCGATCGGTTTTTTTAACAAATATCACATTTGCTTTTCCTTGATTTGTTCCTATAACAAAATCATTTCTCTCAGTGCAATCAGTTATTATAAAATTGCGCTTCAAAATTAAATATTAAATGGTCTAATATTTATTTCTACAAATTAATATATGTACATTTCTTTTGCATTATGCACTAATAAAAATAACAGATTCCTTTCACAGTAAAATATTCATTTAACTTTATTATCATTACAAGATAATAGTTATTTAATTTTAGCTACTTCTAGATTGTATTACTTTGTAGATTATCAGCAAATGTTGACATCCCAAGCCCTCTCGGTTGACTTTCACTTACTTGATATAACCTAGCCTGAAGTTGCGACTTATGTTCCCGAAATCTTAGCACAGTAACCCTTCACGTTTGCCTTTGTCTCAGTGAGACAAACCGCGACTCTCACGCATCGTCGAAGAGGGGTGCAAGGGCGACTGATTCGTCGTCGATTTTCGTTGCACGGCAACGACGCGACTGTAAGCTTATTACTACCTGCAGAACTTTGCTCTTTCAGGGAAGCAAATTACTTCATAAACGAGAGGGCTTGGGCGTATCTCGGCAGGGCGTACACCGCGGCCGCAGCGCTGGTACAAGGTATCTAATGAATGTCGGAGAAGAGGCGTCGGCGCTGCATCGCTGTAGGGGGTGGGTTTCTTTTGCTCGCACCTTTCCCAATTTATGCGTCTAGAGTGGTAACGAGGCCAGCCAGCTCGATGGGGAGGTAGTCTCGGTTGCGAGTCAACGTGAACAGCGGAGAGAAAGAGAGAATGAGAGAGAAAGAGAGAGAGAGTCGAAAGATGGCACTGAAAAGAAGGAAGGGAAGAGACGAGACGAAGCTTTCAAAATGGCCGATAGGGAGACAGCATCTTCAAGATGCTTTCGGACGGTTCGTACCTAGAGTGCTGATTCAACGAGGAAGCTGTCGCGTACGGAATATTTCTCGGCGCAGGTCGAGAAAGTGACTTTCGCTAGAAAAGCTGTATAAAGCGATACGTTTAAATCTTCAATTTTACTTCATTAACGTTGAAATGACGGAAGTTGTCTTTTCGATTACTTTTTATTTTATTTCCGTCTTTCATCTCTTCTACTTTCAATTTCTATCTTCGTTTTTAATTTTTGATTTACTCTTGAGCATTTATTTTCTCTACAACACTTACAAATGACAAGGCTGTATAAATATTTATTTTAACTAGTTGTTTCCTCATAAACAAATGAGGTTAGATATTTATATCGGTTATTAAACATATAATCTCAATATCAGTAGAGAAGATAATATTATAATCGCCATTTACATTTTATACAATAACTCTATTAATAATCATTATTTCAATTCAAAATTTAACGATTACATTCATCAAGGTGTTATTCAATCGATTCTAGCGTAACGGCGAGATACTGAACAAATGATTCCATAAATAATCATTAGAATTCGCTATCTAATAATAGAGATATTAAAAAGGACTATTTACATAATATCACCCTTTAAATAAGGGAGAATTCCTACACTGAAAAAAAAAAATAGTCAATTTTAATAAATATTTAGTTAAATATATACATGTCAACTAAATATTTATTAAACATAAAGATATATTTATTTGATACAAGAAATGTTAATTTGATTTAACAATTATTTTTTTTACTAAACAAATATTTATTTACTGTAAGTAAATATTTAGTCGGCAGTATTGAACTAAATATTTATTAAAATTGACTATATTTTTTCTCAGTGTATAAATAAGGTATACAAAACCGAATCTACTGCAGATATACATATAAATGAATAATTTTCGTTCTTCCGCTATCTGAGGTACCTATTTCGACTAATTGCGAGATTGAATCGCTGATTGTAATTTAATATTATTCTATTTGGAAATCATTTGGCTTTTACCTGTAATAAGGTGGTTGCTACCTAGGCGCAATAAATTTGGATTACGTTGAATCTAAGCGCAATCGGATTGGAATGGGATTGTAGAGCTTGGTAATCGAATTAAGTCGGAAGTATTTTGCTAGCGAGCGCAGGAGGACCCGGAAATTTCGCGCGGTGGGCTCTAAAATTGCTTAATCCGGCGTTGCGCACGATTGCCGTTTCGTCGATGCTAAATGCGAACGCAGCATTCGGAAGTTTGGCCCTCGAATTGTGCGAGTCAATTCCCCTTTACCTTTCTTCTCTTCGTACGACCCGCACGAGTTTCAATGGTAAACGGAAGTTGAACCAACCAGTATGCTTAATACGGAAATTTCCGCCTGCAAGCGTACAAATCCAGAACATGCCGACAATATATTCAAAGTGTCTGCCTTCTGAGAGTCCTTGACTCGCATAAGAGTACAATCTTTTTTGAATTTGAAATCCGTTAGCCTGTTCGGCTGTTTAACATGCAGATCAGGTCTCGAGTGAATGAGGATTCAATAAATTTCTTACACGACGGTAAAGAAGAAATATATTATTTACAATATATTTCCTCTTTTAAAAAAATATTTAGCTCAACTCACAAATGGAAAATATTTATTTTCTTCACGCGCATATAATAATTGGAGTACATGAACGCGTTTACGAATTTGGTAACAAGGCTGTTGCAATTCAGATGATTATTATACGCGACTCGATTCACGTAAAAACAAAGAGATGTCCTGTGCAATTTGCAGAGAATTATTTGTTTCAATTTCGCAAATGCTCCATCGTCCTGAATAGATTCCAATACTACGCAACACGGGTGGCTGTCGGGAATAATCCGGAAAATTCCGCGTGGAAATCACGATCGTGGTGATGCTTTCAAAGAACATGATTTTGCAAGACCCTTTGACTTCCACGCAATAATATTCCTGATGCGCGTGCGACATGATGTGAAATCTGAATGCGTATCCGCTTCAAGCAATGCAATGTAGTAAATCATAATATATGAAAATTAATAATTTCGAAAACAGTTGAAAGAAAATTAGAAATATTAATCTCTCATCATGATATCTCATAAACGAGGAATAAAATACGGTTGTGTACAGTTTTTTTTTAAATTTGTAGTAATAAAAAATTATTACATTTTTGTATCTTCCTTTTATATATATAAAGAAAATAAAAAAATTAACCCGATATATATTATTTCAAAATTGAGAAGATTCTAGGTAACGTTTTCTATGATGTAGAAATTGGGTTCAAAATATGAGAAACTGCATCGTTTAACAAAATGCCAAGTAATTATCGTAAGTACAGAAATGAGTATGCCAAGTATGCAAAGTAAGTATAGAATGTTATACATTACTAATTAAGTAGCGAAGAGATAGTTTGCAAGAAGAACGTTTCGTAGGTATAAATCTTCAATCTCTTCGCGAAGCGGTTTTCTTATTCGGCAATATATCAAGTTTGTAATGCTTGTAATTTCCTCAAAAGTTCGGACTTGCGAGTAGAAGCTCACGGAGGTGAAGCACTTTGATTTCAGTCGATTTGAAGATACGGAGGTTCCAGTCAAGATGTGTACGCGGACGCTATATACGCGAATGCTCCTTGATGTTAAGTGCAAACGCAGCGTTCGGAACTTTGGCTCTCCAACTACAGGAATCCTACTATCTACCGTTATCTCCGGTAGTTTGAATACGCCGAGAGGAACAAGGGATCGAATTGCGCCCTCTTCTAATTTAGAAAATTTGAGTCTGCGAAGCCAAAATCACACCCGCAGAATCTTCAAACGAGTTGGTACCATTCGTAAGGATCGGCGTCATTTACGTGAATTGTTGAGAAGCGAATGAATTTCGAGCGTCAGTTGTGTAAGATACAAGTTTTGGCACAATGACACAATGACATAAAAATCATGCTACGTTGTTGAATTTTATTGAAAGTCAATTATACTTCATTTCAATATCAATTTATTTCACATTCGTGATTTAATGCTATTTATACATTTCGCAGTAGGGTTACTGGTAAATTTTACAGTTACGTACACTGCTATTGCAATATGCAATCGACGAGCGGAATTATAAATTAAAATTGGAAGAGCTATTCAATCTAACCAGCTGTCCATTAACTGCTGATTTACTGACAATCCGACCGTTGCAGCATGTTATTATGCATTGATTGATTTATTTTTTAATTCGGTTCGTTACTTTGAGTTAATTACAATATTTTTATCGATTGAATTATTTACATTTTGGTTATTCATTATAAAAATCGTTAATGACACCAACAACATCGGTGAATTAATCAGAACATTGATCGAGTTTTTTTGTCCAAACAAATTATCTGATGTGAAATTTTACGTTGTTTTATGCTACAATATAATTGCATTTTATGTAACATGTGATAAAAATAATTAATAAATAAATAAAATTTTTATCAATAATTCTTAGACTATTTTGATTGAACTAATAAATTAAAATAAAACTGGGCATATGAGTCGCGCGCATTGCCCGCGAAATGCATGTCAAAAATGCAACGTTTTAATAACTAAAGACTAAAGCATGCATCCCCTCCCTTTTGTGCGTATGAGTCGCAGAATTAATTTGCGCAGTTCATTTGATCTGACATTACACCTACAAAAGTAGATCATTTCTATACGATTAATAAATTATACGATCTTCAATACGTCCATATTCTTCCTCGTGCGGTCCACCGAATGTGTATGACCAATATTTAACGGCTATTATTGTCAAAGAGAATTTATCTTATCGCGCCATGGGGGTTACCGGTCCCCTCAGGGGCGACAGGGTGTAGCACACCGTACATGTACCACCACGCGCACAAATTACGCGACAGCGGGTATCTGCTATTGATTTACTGGCAGCAGGTGCATGCAGACGGAATGAATTCACGTCCGCCATATTATCAGGACGAGAATTCGCCTGTCCACGTGGCTGCTTCGTTAGACTATCTCTCAAAGTGCATCTATTAGCCTACCATGCCCTTTCTTCTTGTTTTACTGCCTTCAATAATCCCAAGTTATGTAACTTGACCCTAAATATTAATTAAGACACGAAATGCGCGCATTTAAAGCTTTTGTATCAACGATGTATGACAATAATTTAATAATTTCCAACGTTTTATTAGATATCGTTTGCTACATTCTAATACAGTGTAAGAATTTATTCTTTCATGCAACGCAATGCCGAAATTGATTAAGGAGTACTTCCTCATTTGAGGAATTACAATACTTTTTTTTTAAGCACACGTATTAGTTTTATACGTCTCGTTAGATTAACATTTGAAAGTTATTGTTGTTGGATTAAAGAGGAAAGAGTGATTGCTATTTCCATTGATTTACACGGATTTAGTTATTAGCTACGTATATGCCTTCGATTATTACAGTTACGTGACAATGACAATGCTACGAAATACAGAAGCATGACATAACCGTCACAGTAATTGAGGCTATTGTTCCAAAGTCCAAACATCATTTGTCATCTCTGTCTGAATGTTATAGAGACAATTACCAATTCCACAATATTATCGCGAGACGATTAAGTCAAGACATGCAACAATAGATATATTGGTTGTTTTAAATAAAAAACTTTAAGAAAGAGAGATAAGAATAGTAATCGATTATGATTTTAGTGCGGATGCTATATAGTAATCAAATTATGTTCGAATATTAGTACTTTCAAAGTTTATGAAAAAGGATGTTATGCAATGCAATAAATGCAACAGGCATTATATCGCTCTTCTTACGATAAGATTGATAACTTAATTTTTTCCCGTTTATAACACTCGTTTATCATCGCTAACAGTTCATCGCGTGTCCCAACAATTTTCTCTCACATTCCTCTTTCCGAAACTCATATTATTGAATAATGAGAAAAAGAAGCCCGATATAAATGTACACACATACAACAATAGACAGAATGTTGTTGGCTGACAGTGCATCTGTTTGACGGAGAATTCATGTAATGTAGATATGCATGTACATGGCAAGGAGGAGAGTAGAAAGAGGGTATGTACATTGCACGATGTGGAACGACATTTGTATTTATATACGTCTCCGAATCCTCGCTTCTCCGGGTCCTGAGAGAAAACCAGTCGACGCCCGCGCGCTGCTGTTCAATGCCCGCCATCCGGCAGACACATACGAAGCAGATTTCACTTTATTGAGATTGCCGCATGACTGTTTTATCCTTGCGTTCTGCCTTTGGCTGGATTACGTATCCATTTATACACATAGATCTGATCCGCCTTTTATCTAGATCTAATGGCACAAACCGTAGCGTTGCGCTATTCATCAGCATCGTATTCCGCGGCATGATTTTCATCTTAGTCTTCTCGTATTAATCAGCGCATGATCGTAACGTTTTGTCTATAAATAAACAGAACCAGTTAGTCGTACTAGAAAGGATTGTATGACGAGCCAAGAAACTGACTGCAGTCGCAGACTTAAAGTCTCTCGTTTGTTCACAGAAAATTACTGTGAGCGGAATGTAGATTCAAACGGTACAGAATGTCTTCAATGCTGTTTAATACTGATTATCAAGTCGATGAACTTACTTTATTAAAGTAGCTCGGAGGGCTAAAATGGGAGGGTTGCACGAAAATACGATTTAGCTTTAAGCCAAGTTGCGATAGTTGATGTAATAAGAAGCGAGAAACATTCAAGGTTCTTATAAGCTCATGAGCCCTTTTTGCTTTCCCACCCTTCTCGCTCTTTGCTGTTTCACCCAGCGTCTTCCCCTGGGTATACTGGCTGATGATAACGCATTGGGGGAAGAAGCATCAGAGCCGCCGTCATGTACGTCGTCCGGGATGGAAAAACTGATTTATTGCTTCGTAACGTCAGAGTGCCGACTACTATAAGAAATATACGAGTAGCCGTGAGGCTGCTGCGCTACAGTGTCTAGGAAAACGCATGCTAGCGAGATGCCGAACACTTGAGGAATTTGCAAGAGTCGTACAACTTTAACAAAGTGTCACGATAATTCACAATTTTCTTAAAAGCTTAAAGATATTTTTGAAGCAAAGAAAATCACCCACCTTATCACGATGCTATGAAAATCGCGCGCAAGATCCTCATCCAGTCTACGAGGACGATAAGAAGAGACAAAGAATCGACATTTTATTTTTGGAATTACGACTGGCCACTCGTGAATCTCCATTGATTTGCGTCAAACCATTCTCGTCCGTCATTCTTGTCCGTGCCTGATATCTCGGAGATGAAGCTGTCCCAAGGCAAGATATACGTCGTCAAAAGTATACTGCCCTAATCCATGAACTTCGACCTCTGTTATCTCACTCACGTCACCGTGACATCCGTTTTCATGCAAACCGAGGTACTCGATTTCATTTTTGCCGTATATATGACTCAGATTATCGAACAAGGCTGAAAGATAACTGATGAGGTTTCTTGACCAATAGAAAGAAGTCTGTGCATTATTGAGAAATATAATTAGAATATAAAAGTAGTTTTATATCGAAGCATGCATGGAAGGTATACGTATAAAGGTTTTATTTATTATTCTTTTGAGTTCTCCTTTTATAAGCTCTTGTTGCATAGCATGTATAAATTATGGAAAGGAAGTGGGGTGAAAAGCGTTTAACCTTGAATTATACGCGCTAGGGTGTTTTCTACCCCAGGGTCCTTTTTACTGTTTTCGAGTGTATTAGCAAGTAAATGAATTAGTATTCGTTAATGGGATCGCGTTAACAAGAGGCAATTTTTGTTCCCATAAAAACGACCGGTGAAAGAAAGTCAACAAAGATTTTGTGCGCATCCTGGCTTGATGCCAAAGTGATCGATGAAGGCCAATATTAATTGCACCGACGAAGGAATGAAGATTAGCTGTTTAACGATGTAAAACCAAGTGGTTGACAAAAACGTTAGATACGATAAAGTGAGATTACGATTAAATGAACTAAATTACAAACTGGAGTGAACTTATCATTAGTTATAAACTTCGCAGTAGTAAAATGTGTTAAAGGTCAGACAGAGTTTAAAATCCAAGTGTTAGCAGACACATTTTCAAAAGTGAATTTTACTTTTGAAATTATACATAGATAACATTAATTACATAGTACCAGAGTAAATGGCGTATTAAATTCGTTATTAAAGCAACAAGCGATAGATCGAAAGAAAATAAAGTTCTGTTTTATCGAAGGAATTAAAAATAACAAGTAACTTATATTTTTCTAATACAAAATCTAATAACTATCGTATACTTGTTAATATTGATAAATACTAATTTAATAGAGACCGAGATTATTACCAAGTGAGCCATCAATTTTATCATTTGAGAATATCAATCAAATCGGTCAATCAATCAATAGCCAATTAAAGCACGCAATAGTTTATGAAAATTGATGGCTGTCAATGAGAAAGAGAGAAATTCAAAGCTCGCTCAACTTTGATTTATAACTTCAAAGCAATACAGCACAGTATCATCACCTACATACCGCAACAAGTAAAACTGGAACGACTCGTTACGTCACACACATCACAATATGGAAACATATTATCGCTGTGTCATGTATATCTACGTCGCATGTTATTTTACGCAACATAAAGAAACTGTGACATGGTTTTTATAATCATCTTTGTGTGTCATACTTTGACTGACATTTGCGCATATACGATGTTACGTAAAAATTATAACACTATTTCGTTATGGTTTACTTTAACTGTCATCGTAATATTTGCAGATGTCTTTTTATTTAACTGATTATATAACATGGTTTAGTAATCGCGTTCCAAAAAAAAAACCCGACGATTTCTGTTAAAAAATAAAGTTTGGAATTAAATTTTTATGTTTTCAATACTTAATTGTGAATAATTATTTCGAAGTTAATAAGTATGTCTTAATTCGCGAATTTATATATCTGCTTAAAATTAAAAGAAAAACAAAAAAATTGATTTGTTATTTATTTTTATTCATTAATCTAAAATCATATATATTTCTTTAAAAACGTTAATTTGTTAAATTCTATTCTTATTTTGTGGCGAGAATTATCATCATGCGCAACAAATACATCTATTACCAAACACAACGTAATTAGGTACAATCCCAGGAATTCATGAAACGGTCCCAGGAGATAGTAACACCGTGGTACCGTAACGCGCAGCTCATTTATAACTCACTTTTAAACGTAATGGGGTATTTAAGACCACTTAAAAGTAATTTGTAGTAAAAAAAAAAGGGGGTGCCTCTAAAGAAGGTTAAGCTCCATGGTGTACTCAGAAGGAGGAAGGGGATCTGAAGCTAGGCGTTAGGTAGCAAGCGGAAAGTGTCAAGAAACAGTGGCCGAGTGTGATTGTATGAAGCGTGGAACGGATGCAACTAGGCACATAATGGCGCTACAAAAGCAAAGAAAGCGCGTACCCGAGCGCGAAGAGCGCTCCTTTTATTTTACGCCGTCGGCAAGATTAAAGGTAGGATTTACTTGTAAAAACGGAGAACGTTCTTTCGAAGCTTCGTTTCCTATTCCTGCTTCAAAGCCAATAGGTGCATGCAAATTGTTCGTTAAATCGCGGAAATCGGGGGTGGGTGTCTGGTTACCTTTCAGAGCCTTTGTCTAGCGGACTGTAGAAAATCGTAAGAGAATAAGAATATTCTACGCTCCATTCGACATTCGATCAGAGATGGAAGTAAAAACGAAAGCATGACGAAGATTAATTGGTTATTTGAGAAACCATCAGATGAAATCTTTTGGATGAAAGTAAGAAGATCGGAACGCAATTATTACTATGGGTAAAGACTGAGAGAAAGTAAATTTGGAAGTTAAAACTATTTTCAATTTCTTTGTAAAGCGCATGAATTGTAGATTTTTTAGATATTAAGAGTGACAGCAGCATTCGATGTTATTTAAATTTATCTATCAGCATTTCACGATGAGATACTCTGAAAGACAATTAATCGGGATTTCAGACGCTTTAAAAAGTATCCGGAAACCTAATCTCTTTTTATTTACGTTTTATTTGCTCAGTCTGACCAAACGTAGAAAATCGTGGCAATCCTTTCTCGACAAGCATTCGCAGGGATCACGAGAATTATATTTAAATATATCATTCGGTGTTTAATCGATTGTTAAAGAGGTTGTAAGGAGAATGCAATATGTTAAGAATTGCTTGAAATTTGGAACACAGTTTTATCTACAAAGCATGCTTTTATGTAAATTTTTTCAGATTTTTTGACCAGCTCATTTTTCTGTAAATTAATAACAAAATTCTAGATTTTATAATAGACTATCTCTCTTTCTCTTATAGGAGACTCGATTCTATGTATCTATTTTCAACAAATATTAATATTTGAAATGTTAAGAATCGAATAAATTTATGTCTAATATATAAAGTATAGCATATTAAAAATATATTTGAAGATTAAAACAACTTTTACCACTCAGTTTATTAACAATAGTAAAAAATATAACCAAAGATGTGATACTTCTGCCATTGAAACTGTTCGATGGAGAAAATGTGGCAACGTTGTTTCATCATCGCGAATCAAGAATATTCTATCAGTTGTGTAGTGCCGTCAAAGTCTCACTACAAATGCTTCTAAGCATTTGATTTACTAATGACAGAAAAAAAATTGTACTAAATGATTTGTCAAAGAACGCCTCAAAACATTTATAGCGTCACGTTAACCTTATTTACCTGTCAGACATTGCAGTCAGACATTGCAGTTTGCAGTGTTACCAACTTCGATTTTTCAGTTTTACACCGTTGCCAAATCATTTCTTGAGCTAAAAATATTTATTGTTCTAAAAAATATATGTTTACTTTGAAACTTTTATACAAATAAACACTAATATTTTTTTCATTTTAATTGCATTATAATCCATATTTCTTTTGTATTAAAGCATTCCCCTCTCATTGCCCGCCTCAGCCTTACAACCTCCTTAAATAATTTCATTGCGGCAGGGTGCAAGCCTCCTCTTGATAAAATCGTCAGTAACTGATCTAAACACAGCAGTGCTCTCGGCCAAATCCCGAGACACAACCCTTCGGCCGAGAGTCGGTACGGGGCGATTAGAGTTCGCCGTAACACGCGCCTCGGCGAGCGATCTTTCCGAGAGAACGCTTCTGCAATCCCACGATACCAAGCGAAGGCGAGAAGGTAAATCGTCTATTAAAGCGCGCAACCTCGAATGTCACGTCTCGAAACCGGCGCGGAGGCAAGAGGTTGCAGGGAGGGCGCAAGTTCGGCTAATCAAGGGAAACGGCTGGGTGATTACTAAATGGACGTAGAACTAATTTTGCAGGCAGGGGGATTTACGATCGGAGGTCTCTTCTCTGTCACGCGAACGGATACTGAGATCCGATAACGAGTCGATACCTTGCCGCGCGGCTGGTCGCGCCCTTGTTTAACTTTCTCTTTTGATCGGCAAACGACGAGAGACGGGCAATTAATGAAAAACATTGCAATCCAGCACGAGCTTTTCTTCTTTGGCATGCGCTTCTCCTTTGTGTAGAGCGGAGTATCGCGAACGTACAATCGTGTGATTGATCGCGTAGTGCTATACGCCAATTCGTTTCTTAAAGGGTCCGTTAATTAAAGGACGACTTCCTTTTTACATTCGGAAGATAACGACGAACGCGCAGGCAGACGGGTCTTTGTTAAAGCATCGAACAATCGATGCTGTCGATAAGAATGGCACGTGGTGCGAAGAAAGAAAGTGATGCGGGTGACAATATAAATGCTAAAAGAGCTGAAGCTTTACAATGAAACTAGAAGAAGTTAATTGCTCATCCACTTCACGTTCCTGAGAAACACTCGGAATATTTTTCATCTAATTGTAAGCAGTAGACAACTTATATAAATAAAAAAAGATTTTGAAAGAGGGGATTATAAATAAAAGAGATTTTCTTGTTATCGCGGTTGGTAGTATGCGGTTCGCGAACATTAAAAATACATTAATCAAATTTTTTTTCGATTGTTCCGTGTAACCAATGCTATTAGCATTCTAATAACAGTGACTGAATGGAGCATTGTTGAGTTATGTTACTGAAAATTAAAAGTTTGTAGCTACATAGCGTGGTTGTTCGCAATATCGCGCCGCAGCAATATCGCGATAAAACGATTTAACTAGCATTTTTAAGCAAAATTTTGTTTTTATAGCTATCGCAACGCAGCGGTGTAGAGCAGAACGCGCATGGAAAATACTGCTGCACACAAAGTTTTGATGAGTTTAATTATGATCTTATAAATCTAAATGACTGTTGAATTACGTAACTCCTAATGATGCCGGCACGTTTAAAATACGTTATTGCATCTCTTCTTCTGCGTGCTGATTTATAGAGTCGTGTTTCGAGAAGTTCTATCTTAACGCTTTACGCACGAAGGGAATTTTAATTTGGGAACGTTTGAATTTAACTCGATCCTTATTTCTGAGGGTAGAGTTTAATAACCAGATATAATTTCTCGTTATCGCGGTTAGCAGCACGTACGATTCCGAATTAGTTCGCCCATGCTCGAAATTAGTTGCCTTTATAGCTAATTATCTCGTCTAAACGTACAAGTAGATACACACGCTTTTACAATGACCGTACAAAGTGTGTAAAATGATGCGCCAATTGTTAACAATAATTCATTTATAACCTTGCATGCATTTCCTTCTATTATAGAATTATCCGATAAAAAAAAATATTTAAATTTTTGTTTCAGAAAAAAGAATTTTCTACGTGATATTGCGGGATATTACGTGATAATGTAGAATATAGATTTATGGCGATTGTGTAGAATGAGAGATATTGCGATAATTGTAATCGTTAACTCAAGTCACGTGCGTCGTAAGGGTCAGAACAGTTTATATCCAGCTACCGTGCCACTGATGGGATTGATCAATTTGGCCATAAATGCAGTCGACAGTCATAACTAAACTTCTGTCAATTTCATTACCTATAGCTTACAGTAGATTTAGTAAGATGTACAAAATTGAGATAAGAACAATTTTAATTTACAAAATTAGGTCAAAGGTGGTTGATATTAAAACAAGAGCCAATAAACCGCTACGCCAGTTATTAGAGGCGAAAATAATATATTATAAAAAGAATACAAAAAGACGTTTCGGTCTTAAATTAGACCATCTTCAGTTCAAATAAGTCAAGATACAAACGCAAAGTTAAATTAAATAATAAAAAATACAAAATAAAAATTATAAAGCCGTTATTAAATACAATTTATTCTAATGTTTTTCGAGCCAACGCAAATTTAGATCGTACAATTAAAATTATTCTCTATGTACAAAATTGATTCTTCGGTAATTAATATTCCACGTCTATTATAATTTTAATTTAAAAAGTATAAGAATAAGAAACAGATCATTTCGTCGATTTGAAATTACAAATAAAGAAATTTTGTTCAAATTAAATTATATGTGATTGCAATATAATCATCACAATCTTTTAATTATGTTAATTTTTAGTCATTTCTTTTCTTTTTATTTACGGTTAAGTATTACTGATTTATAGAGATATAATAATTAGAATAAAAGTTAAATATGATATTGTTTCCCTTGTGTTATAAGTAGAATCTACGTATTTTGTTATGCGCGTATTCACATATACCTTACAATTATAGATAATCGTGAATTCTCGACTATGTCGTGTATTTCTATATAAACTAGGTAAATTAATATTTATAGAGAAACTTGAACACTAATACGCCTTTCCTATGAAACAGTGTAACGTGAGAGGAATGTTATATGTATAGACGAGAGTAAGTAGCTTAATAAAATTCTCTTTTAAATGCGAGTGAAATTTGGATATATGATATATTAATTACGCGTATACTACACTGTGATTATTTTTAACTTTAAATATTACATTACAACTATACATACATATATACATTTATTTGAAAATAAATTGTATTATTAAGATTATTTAACAATTTAAAAAATTATACAATTATTATTTCAACACTGTCACACAACAATGTAGGTACTAATTTTAATTTGCTGTGACTACACCGGAAGTGCACGTCGCTCGTAATAAAAATTAATCTAGCGTAAGTTTATTGATGCTTCTCACCGTTCTTGTTAAGTTTCGTGGTTATTTTATTATAAAGTCGTTTATACTTTGTTGGTTGATTAGTGTAATAGAGCAAAACTAATCTGCGTTGAATCAATATAATTATACCTCGAGTCTTGTTAAGAATATCTTTTTTATTTCGTTGATGCATTAATTATAATAATTAATTATTATAACGCCCCTTTATATATTTACTATGAATAATTTAAGAATATTTCTTATGCAACCATAATTCTTATCAATTTCCTGACTTGCAATGAGAGAAAAGAATTCTATTTATAATAAGAATAAGATAATTCAGAGATCTTTTTTCTTATTATTTTATTTATTTCTTAATTTTGTTTCTCTTGTAATTTTTTTGCTACTTCATAGATATTACAAATACTATACTTGGCTTTTTCCTATTATCGTATCATATATAGATTTTCTGTCATAGAGTTTAACGAAACATTTTTGGCTGACATATTTCATACTCAAACGTTTAGAGCTTTAAATATTCTGTGTAGGCAAATTTAGTTCATTTAATTAAGATAGTAATGTGGTTAATAACATATGTAACACCCGCGACAGCATATAGAATATCCGCAAATGTTATCACCGTCACCATTGGGAGTAATTTGCGGAGTGGAGAACTATCCTATATAGGTCGTGTTAGAAACTTGAACCAGATCCTATCAAATGATAGTGCAAACGTCGACGAAAGCTAAATTCGAAATAGCGTTGCTACATTGACAATGAGAATGGTTGACAATTAAATTTGCTACAAAATATGATTTAATATGTTTTATTATGTCTCGTTCTGTATTCGCGTAATAATTCAAAGGTAACGTTTATTGTTCGTATACTGTGTTATATTTAATTTAATAGCGAAATTGACCGCAATTAATTTGCAGCAAACTGTTTATTTTTCTTTATATAAAGGTAGAGAGGGTATATTTGCTCTGTTTGCATATTCACATGATCTAGATTTCATTTCGGCTTTTACTGCAATTCGTGATTGACATGTTCCTAATTGCCATTTCTCAAATTGTACTTTTTATATAGAAATCACTGATTTATTCACGTGTGTAAAAATTGCTACGGTATTCAATATGATAAAATAGTTCATCTTTGAAGAGAAAAATATTACAATTGAAAAATTAAATACATTATAATTAAAGAAATACAAATGTTAAAATATTAATTAATTATTATTTTATAATAAATTCACATAAGAATCATACAAGCATTTAAGATCCAGCTAGACCGTTTTTAAGGCTTTGATTTCTACATTTTGTGTTATCACATATATGGTCCTATAGTATATTATATTGTTAATTAATTAATATTCTATTTAGTTTGTTTCATTTCGACGAATAGAATCATAAAATTTTGTCCACTAATAATAATTTTGTAAACTCGATTAAATTTGCTCCTTGTCAAAATTGATTTTAGATTAGCACTCCTCTTCCTGAATCACTCAACTTCGAAAGCAGAGGAGAAATTCGAATAAGATTTTATCCCGTTGGCAACAAACGAATCACCGTGGTTGCACCAACTGACGTTTTACGATATATGTATGACGTAAGCCGTGTATTCATCTAACTCCAACGATTCCTAGCAGACTGCTCATGCAAATCCACTAGCTGACGAGGCAGCTACGGTTGCCGCAAACTGGTAGACGCACATATGTTTCAAACAATAAAGCAAAAGAACAAGTAACGACTCAAAGATTTCATGTGGAAATTCACAAAAGAAAAATCGTCCTTTCTATGTGTATAATAGTAATAAAATGTATCTTTAATACAACAGAATTATTATAATAGAGCATTGTAATATTTAGCATGGATTTTGTGAACGAGCACTTTTCTTTAAATAGGGAAAATCTGCCTTATAAAAATTTACATAAAAACACCGCGATGTTCTTGCTAAAAATTGAAAAATGCTCTACAATATTGTGATGATTTTTTTATGTCTTCGAGATTGTGCATAAATTTATTTTCCCCCTTTTTTTTACATAGTACGTGCTTTGCAACAGTGACGTCTCTTTTAGCCCGGTATTACCGAAACGCTTTCCGTAACGTGGCCATAGCAACGAAAGTTCTAAAAGTTACAGGAACGTCGTTACGCAGCCGCGACACTCCACCACCGCGCCGTATCCATTTAATTGCATTACGTTCCCGACATCCCGCGGCGCGCATACAATCCACGGTCGTCTGTTAGGCTTACTTCGGCGACTCGTCACAGATTATTCATGCAAATCCCACAACGGATGCTGCTGCACATGGCGCGCGTGCGACCATGGTGGAAATATGCGACGCCTAACTTCGCATCCTTTAATTAAATCCACGATCGATGGGAGTGCGATGCGTTAATTCGCACGCTCCTGTCATTATCCCTTTTGATCACAAGACACACGGCGACGACCGCTAATGTCGTTCTAATAATGGCACACACGCCGACCGTAATTGCGCGAACTCCGAAACCGAATCGAGACACGCTCCGCGAATCTGTCCGCGTCGGTTTGCGTGCAGCACGTGCCCGATATATCCACTTTGCCGATTCAAACCCGGCACGTTTGTTGTGCGTATGTGTGTTGCACGTGTAACAGCGCGATCGATTTTAGATAATTCAAGTTTTTACAGACAACTAACTCGAATTCCTTTGGGAAAGTAATGGCAATAGCTAATAGTTATTAAAGCGTTATCCTACTTCGAAATTATATAAAAATACTCGAGCGGTGCAAAAAAAATATGATTCAGAGTATAATCGAATATTGAAAGTTTTCTACTTCGAGAGAGAGAGAGAGAGAGAGAGAGAGAGAGAGAGAGAGAGAGAGAGAATCAACGAATAGTGCAATCCATGAAATTTAATATTCGAGACTTGGGTGATTTGAATGTACGAACACTCCGCAATAGAAAATTTGTATATTTCACTTTGCATTTTGCTTAACTTGTACTTTATTAGGGTGATATAATTATACGAATATTCACAGTAAAAAAACATCATATAACTTTATTTATGTTTATTTATTTATTTTCTCCCAAAAGAGAGAGCGTTTTTCTCATGGCTGTTTCCTTCCTGTCGTCACCGATGGCGAAGCAGCGGTTAAACTGCACTCGTGTAACGCAAACACGATCTGCACTCCACGCTGTGTTGATCTTGCTTGAGCTAAAACTCCCACGTGTAAAATTTAGATTGCTAGCAAGCTCCAGCCTAATTATTGCTTCAGCGATCGGCACAAGAATTTATAACGGTGTTGTGTTATACTTTCATTAGCCTGGTAATGAAAGTCTAACGAGATGTATGTGTCATGCATAAAATTGCGTGTCTGCATTAAAATTTGCGAATATGTTACTTTATTATACACACACACACATTAGTCTCTTGCCAAATTTATTGCAATGAAGAATAACAATGCGAGGAGAATATTCAGCGACGGATAAGAGTATCTAATCTCATCGACACTAAGAATATCTAACTAAGGTATTCGGAGCTGATGTGAATCGCGCTCATAATTTATAGGATCCACTTTGAACGTGATTTCTCGTACTAAAGCAGATTTTCAACTCAATTTTCCCATATACTTCCAGTGATTTAAGCTGCTTTCATAGTTACTCGCGCAATTGTGTGGCGCGGAACGAGGTCGAACATACAATGTACAGCAGCTATCTTTTCCGCCCGGCCGAAAACAGGCGTTTGTTAAAGCATCAGTACGGAAATACCGCAGCGCCGGATTGGAATCATAATGCGCTTTTCGACGGATGCAAATGATGTATCCGACCGGCCTCCGATCGGTCTCCCGCGATCGTGCTTGCACCGTTCAATCTGTTCCACGGTTTGGTTGCGCCATTGTGCTGGGAACCGGAAGTCGCTTAGTATGGTAATTTCGTAATTTGTTTCCCATTGTGCAGCGGCGTATGATGTCGTAGCGGCCGATCGATTTCTCGTTGGATGCAAGCGCGTGAAATTGCCGTGTTGATGGATACTGTTCGCCTAGTCGAATATATGTGAATTTGCATGACGTGATTTTTTTTTATAGCTTCCTGTCATCGTTTTTGACAGGATAGTGATAGATAATGAACAAGATATAGTTACGATGAACAAGATTTTGCACATCTGTAAACAATTAAATCTTTTTATGTTTTATTTGTCAGATATACGAGGCAAAATATGTAGGAGTGGAGAATATCGCAAGATATTGCTACAAGTTATCTGATAAAAAAAAATCAGGAAAAATTGATCAATCCAATAAAAACACGAAGTATGTAGATCGAATATGTAACAATTTGTTCCAAATTCTTAATCAAGGCGGTATACACTTGATTTATAACAATTCATTTTCTCTTGTGATTTCTCTTATAAAAGATATCGCTCTATATAGTCAGGATGAAAAGAACATGTGAGATTGAAAGAAACACCGCCAGCAATCCGAGCTATTGATCTCGATGGGAGATGCGACGGGTGTGTAGTAAATCCTAACTAATTAGTCTGAGCGACGATAACATCCCCCTTCAGTCGCGCGGTCTGTCTCCCTAAACTTCTGTCTTCTCCACTCTCTTCTCGACGTGCAATGTCTCCGCTTGCGCTTCACAATCTCTTCTGCGGGGGAAAGCTTTCCTCGTGACAATCTCTAAACTGTCTGCACGTCCCATTGATTAAACCAAATGTCGGCTAGCTCCTCTTCAACTATCCGCCGTCGTTTCACGTGTCTAACGTTTTCCCCGCCAATCTTAACGAGGTCGCAAGTGGAAAGTTCACTCGCAAAGATCATGCGGATTACCGGGAAAGTTCTCAACGTCCGTACAGATTCATTAATAAAAAACGAGACTGGCGTTAAGTAGGGATCGCTGACAAAACGATGAGAGCACGCCGTGATTTTCGTCCAACGAATTTAACTGTGAAATTAAGATGGCCGTAATCATCAGCAGGCATCCACAAACTAATTATCATTAGAGTTAAATCAAATAAGAGAACGCGAAATCATAATTTTACTTTTCATTTCGTGGCCTGTTCTGATCAGATTTATCACATAATGTGTTAATTGATGTATCTACATATGTATATGTTAATTAAAATATTTAATTAAGTAACTATCTGTACAAAATATATACGCTTTCGATTCTGATTTATATTAATACTATTATATTCAGAGGAATATATTAATAATAATAATAACAATATTAACAGAATCGTACATATTTAATTAATTCAATAGAAAATTCGTTTCATTTTTAGTGTGCGAATAAATGTGGAATATATATTGAATATGTGTGGAAAGAAAACTTTACTGAAGGGGGAGTATGCCTTAAATAAATAACCATTATAATAATTAACAATTATATGACATTAAAGTTTGTACAATGTGCTGCGTGCGGAAATTCACGACAATCCCTAAAATGTCTGTACGTCCTCCAGATTAAAATAAATGTTGACGAGCTCCTTTATTATATTACCTATAGGTATACTATTCGTTTCGTGCGTTTTAATTTCACAAAATCAATCAGTTTGCAAACTGAACTTATTTGCAGAATAAAGAAATAGCAGTGATATAGTCTCGATATAAAAAAATTATTCGATTAAAAATGATATAATAAAAGAACGAAAAATTAAAAATAATTCATTAAATAACTTATTCATTATTAACTTTTAATTAAATTATTGATATAGCCAATAAAAATTCTTTTTCCCTTTATTACATTAAGTTCCTTCTCAACTTTATTTATTACTTTTCTGATTTCAAATGATTTACGAAGACAATATATATTCCCTTGTGATTTACGTGATCGTTTTATGCGGCTAATAATATTCAAATAATTTAATGAGGTCGAAACTGAGCGTTCTTACGCGGAAACTTACAGACCTTCATAATCTTCATAAAAATCAAGGGAAAAGTTTTGTTTTATGAGTCGCGGGAATGTCTTTGCGTAAGTAGGGTAAAAAGAAAGTAAACTTTCAAACCTATTGGATAGGAAAATCAGGACCCACGGCTTTAGCAAATTTATGAACAAAGTAAGAATATTTTGTAAAAAGCGTAGTAATGCAAACAAAGAATATTTTCACACCTTTTTCTGCACTTTTCATTTTCATTGATATGATTATAGTCACTAATCGAAACGGAGATGCGCATTAATTTTTGCATTGTGTAAAAAAATCGATTTAATACGTTGTCTCATAATTTATGTAATTAAGAAAATTTTTGCGCACGTACCATTTTTCTGTGATGAATAATATTAATGGTAAACCAATACTCATTGAGAATCTTGAAAACCTTGGAGATCGCATGGAAAATTCTATGTATGAATATTATCTTTCAATATTAAATTGATATTCATTGAGATAATGCATGTAATATACATATTACATGCATTATATCAATGCACATTATACGAATACTCGCTAAAACTTTTGTATGGAAAACTCTTTGCATGAATATTAAATTGATATTCATTGACATAATGCACGTAATATATGTATTTTAATATTGAGAGAATATTCATGCAAAGAGAGTTTTTTCTATGCGGTCAAGATTTTCAACGAGCATTCGTATAATATTGTTTATTACAGAGAAACGGCATGTATCTATATATGCCAAATTTTTCTTGATTATGTAAAGCGTGAGATAACATTAAATCAATTTCGCATTTTTTTTTGCACGATACAAAAGTTGATGTCTCTCTCTCTCTCTCTCTCTCTCTCTCTCTCTCTCTCTCTCTCTCTCGTACCAAGCATCATAGACCATATCGAGTACGGCAATAGCGACAATTTACTGGTAGAAACTAAATTGCATAGCTACCTCGATGAGATAAATCTCCTGTACCAACATGTCAAATGGCTGATAAAAGCAGTTGGGCACAGGAAACGCGCGGTATCGCGCATTGTCCTGCGATCGACCATTTAGCCCGATTGTTTTATCGGAATGAGTGCAATGTTCTGCGAGATCTCTACACCGAGCACCCATAAATGCCTCCACGATATGGGAATTTTCCAAGAGAACACGTAATTTTGAAACATTGAAAAGAATTGATATGACGTTCCAAACAAACAACTAGGTATCATGCAAGAACAAATAAACCACGTTTTTTGCAAAGCCAAAATTAAAAAATTCCTCGTTAGATAAATTAAAAAAATTATTTTAGATGTTTTGTAGTAGCGTATTTATTTATTTTCTATCTCTTACAAAGAAAAATAAAATATTTAGAGAGTGCGAATGTAAATCAGCAAGTTAGACTGTTGATTTGATAATTACTCAACGGACATACGCAGCTGCCCATCTGTCTGGCGGAAAATTAATGGATGTAATTAAAAGAAAATTAAAAGTGCTTTTCCATTTCGTCTGAGTCTTTGCAATGTCGTAAAGGGTCGCGAAGGTGAAGTCGATTTAAATCCTGCTGTCAGCCAGAAAGACTTCTCGCGGAGCAATCTACTATCGTGCATCACGCCAATGCGAACTAATTTTAAGGACGGCATCAGGTTTGTCAGGGCGGGAGGAATGGACGGAAACAAAAAGGTAAACTTCGGGGGAAAAGAAACTTTTCGTAGAGAGAGGCACCCTCTTTCTTCGAAACAATACTAATTGAATTCAATTGTGGAGCGCGGTTAAAGGGGATGTAAAACGTATATCTAAATGATGAACATCGTGAAGGCAACTATTACTCTCTTGAGGAGAGTGACTTGTGGAAGCTCAACTGAGAGATTATAATAGACGAAAAGCTGACGTTACCATGACTTGGAATTTTGTCTAAGATTCATTCGCGTCATCCGTGGTATATAGCTGCACGGATGAAACCAAACGAAAACACTAATTATAATTTAAATTGCATTCAGGTTTGTTTTGAAGTCAACCTAAATCATAGTACGACTTCCATTGATACGTGTAAGAGTTAATTAACTATAGGTTTGCGTATATTCCGTTTCAATATCAGAATAAAGCAAAGTATCTACAAAATTCGAGGTTTCGTATCGTATATATTTGTATATGTACAGAGTGTTCCTTAAATAACGGACACTAATCATATAGAGCTATTCCTGATTAAAAGTTGAGTCGAAAAGATTGCCGAGTAAACGATTGTCGAATTATATAATGCTATTCTCAATAAAAAATTGAATCAAAAAGTCCTCTACCATTTTGCAATTTTTGCGATAGTTAATGGTTGGGCAGCCGGAACCCGCTTATTTGGCAATATTTAGAAATTAATATTTCGTCAACCATTGCAAAAATTGCAAAATTGTAGAGGACTTTTCGATTCAATTTTTAATTAGGAATAACGCTATATGATTAGTATTCGCTATAGAATATAGAAAACTTTATTTTGCATTATACTGTCAACTAATATAAAAAATCTAAACTCATGTAAATTATTAAATAAAATTTGCTTTAGAGAGAGTTTTATATTTGCATTGTGAGAGTGTACATATAAATATAAATTTTAAATAGCACATGTTTAAATGTTACGTTCTTTATAAGTTCATAATATTTAAACCTTCTTATATTTCCGTATAGCATTAATGTATGGATTTCGCTCTTATCTCGTATAATACGATTTAAACAATTACTTCGGTTGGAGATTTCGCCGTCTACCTATGGAATATTAAAACCACAAGCGTCGCGTTTCCCGCTGACGCGGTTCAAAAATTTCATTCTACCATTGCAATAAATTCGCGAATTTTCATTTCGACGGCAACGAAAACAATGAGACTGCCGTGCGATTCGATCTGCAAGTGTAACAGCACTAGAAAAATTTATATTTTACCATGATGAGTTGTACACACACAATACACAGATACGTATTAATGTCGTTACGCGTTACGTTAAAATTCGCAAAGTTATCCTCGGTTGTTTACTATGCACATAAATTTAATACTTTGTATTCTACATTCCATGATGCTATCGATCGCCTGTACTACAAATTTCTTCGCGCAAAATCCTTCCGTTAGGATAATCTTGTAAGAGCTGCAAAGTCTTTGATAGGTTTCTCTTTGCGAGAACAGCTTTCTACTTCGATCGTATTTCAAACTCGAAGGTGAATGACCTCTCTTTTCGGAAAGCCCGCTTTTTTCATCCCTTTTGAATTTCATCATAAGGAGATTCGCGTTGCTCCCAAAGGGATGCGAAATCGGCTATTATTTCTCGTTTAACCGAGTGAAATATTCTTCGTCGGTTAGGGAGTCGTTGGCAGATGCGGATATCGATATTTCGCCGTTGGCTTCGAGCCGATAGTTATCGCTGTCGTTAAAAGTTATCTCAAGTTCACAGGCATGGGCGGAATATGAATATTCGGTTCATAATTCTGCATGTATGGATATCTGCATTTTATCCTCAAGTTTGAAAAAAAGAACAGTATAAGTTTAACAGTTATGTTTTTCTTTGAAACTTTTGTTATGTCTCCTGCAGTTTTTGAATAATTTTTGCTACTACTGAATAAAAATAATATTGCAATAATATTGCAATAAGCACTTTATAAAAAAACTAAAATAAAAGCATTTTCCTTAAAGTCATAATTAAACTGTATAAATTAGATTTTGAAAAGTAATTTGATAAAATATAAACCGATCGATTATTAATTTCTCTAATGTTTATACATATATAAAATTAGTTACAAAATAATTATTATAGTTACTTAAAAAACTGATTTTTGGAGAAATTTTTACAATATATATATTTAATAATTGCAATAATGTATAAGTGCGTTTATATATGTATATGATGTTTCTTGATAATAAATAAAATCCCATGCAAGAGTTTCTCATATATTGCATAGCATTATAAAGAGATATAAAAATCTTTCTGTGTATAAAAAAATTCGTTTCGTTCATTTCTATGTACATTAATATTATACAAAAGATTTCCTGAGAAAAGCAGGAAGCAGATTATATAATGCGAATATTCCATATAGTCACAATACATGTATACAGCATATACAAGGCAAACCCTCTTTCCGGCAAGTTATTAAAGAGAGATTGCTTTTACCGTCGCCTGTAAGGAGAACGGGTGGTGTTCTGGAAGGAACCCGAATTCAGCAATTAATTCCCGCTTAGTTCAGCGAAATATCTTCATCAGCCGGGAAGTTTTTGGTCGGCATTTCGACGCCAGACTGGAGTGTGATTAACCTTTATATAATAACGGTATTTTGCAGATCATTAATAGCAAAATCTAAAGAGCTCGATCTCCAATTGTCTAAAAAAAGTACGAATCTTTAATTTATAAAAAAAATAAATTGCATATATTATGTAATTACGAAGTCTCTTATGAGAAAGAATGTTATATAAAGAATGCTTCCCGTGTTTTTAAACGATAATAAAGGATCGTATTATTCCAAGCCGGTAGAACGATTCGTTTAAACCACCAGGCTTACTGAGCTCAACGTGTTCCGTGTGTAATCATCGATATTCCGATAGAATCGCACGGTCGGGACTGCATCATTAAGGTTTTAGCAAGGGTTGCTTAACCAGGGTTATCTGGAATGAGCACACGTGGAATTACGGAGAAACGGCGCCGACCGAAAATTTGCCCTCACCCAGCTAGCCAGCTTCTCTCTTTTCGGTTCCTCGCTAACCACTCACCCCGTTCTTCTTTTCAACGATACGGACTTCACCCTCGTTCGGCGAGTTATCTCGGGGTACCCTTTATCCCGGCCTTTTGCCTCGTCCAGCGAATCAAAGGGACGCCCCTTCCCGGCACGCTCGTCCAGCCAATTTCATTATGTACGTCCTGCCGACGACAGGACAGGGTCCGAAAAAAATTGTTGGATCCGCGAAGTATTTGAGTGATCGAAGAATGCGAACGAAAGTAATCGTTGCTGATAATCGTACATTCTCTGCTATCAATAGTGATAGTTATATGTAGATATTTACTTTACAAGTCTGAAGGTTTTTATATACGTAAAGCTTTTTTAAGTCTGTATGTGAAATATCAAGCAACTTAGTGTTATCTAGTCTTATTACATCTTTGTTGTTTAATAATTGTATAACTGTAAAGAGCTTTCTTTATATCAAGAAAAATGTCACATACACAAATTAAAACTTAGTCTGTTTCTTCAGATTAATAAAAGATACATTTTTATTTAAAAATAAGCTTTTATATAAAATACATAAAAGTGTCATTCTTTAAATATTTTAGTCGTATCATCCGATTTTTTATCGTATGTGGATTTCTTAATGATTATGTAAAACATGTGATCAATCCTTTGTATATAACATCGTATAATCTATTTTTTGAAAGTCCAGTCCAGTAAATGTATACGCCAACGTTACGTGCTAGCCGTAATTAAGGAAACATCCATTGCCACCCTTGCTGCGCGCGCGGATTCACCCTCGTTTACCAGGCTACCACGAGCCCTTCGCTTAGCAATTCGCTCGTTGCCTCCTCTCAAATCAAAGGAACGTCCGTCGTTGCCTGGTATATCATGGTCAATTTCATTACACGCGCAATGTCTGTCGCTGGGTAGACACCTTTGAATTTACCATTAGTGTCTAACAAATTGCAGGCTGTGATTTGCAATGCATTCCTGTTCAATTCTCTGTACGGGTAGTGAACATTTTAACGTCTTGTAGACAATATCCACTCCAAAAAGAACCGATAGATAATTTTTACAGTGATACACAATATACATACTCTATGAAAATTTTATAGAGTATATAAAAAAAAAGTTTTAGAAATTTACAGACAAAAATAAAAGATTTCTCGCGAGTTAAATCTTGGAGGGAAAAATATTAACAGAGTATTGTTCCTCTAATTAGAGAGAGAGATTTCAAGTAAATTTAAATCTTAGATTTATCAAAATATCTAAATTAGAAAATTATCTTACGTAAGTTTTTGCGTAATCGATTCTAAATTGTTTTTAAATTTTTAGATAAAGTACATAAAGAGAAAATTTTATTCCTTTATATTGTCTTCTTAATCGTCAATGATATTATTACATACAGTTTTTCAATTACATTATTGTAATAGAATATTTTCATTTTAAACTTAAAAAAATAATTTATTTAAAAAAAGACAAGAATAAATCATAAAGCTTGAATAACCATTGAGTCTTGTAATACTTTTATTTGAATTCGATCATGGTTTATTTAGCTCGGTGCAATCGATAGGATAACTGTATAAAACTTTTTCAGTAATCTCTTTCATGATTTCATCTTTCTAAAGAGCAGGTGCTTCGTTCAATTGTCTTGCAATCCTTGTTCATTTCGTATTCTCGGTCTTCTGAAACTGTCTGCAAACTTGGATGAGTCGCAAAACAAATTCGCGATGATTAATTAAAGTTAATTACAACTTGGAAGCTCGCGAGTGTTACGTTTCATAAAGATTAATTGAGAAACCCATAAAATCCTCTTTTAAAAAAGATTAAATAAATACGCTGATATACTCAAAATGAACACATTTCTTATATTTTGCCGATTATGCATAAAAATTGAGTGAGATTATAATGTGACACCTTAAAAGTCTTGAAAATGAATTAAAAATAAGGAATGTCGAGAAGGAAATTACAAATAGAAAAGCGAGTTATAAAAGCGTATTGTTGTATTCTAGTTGATTAGAAGTGAAAGTCGTACATGTAACAATAAGCAAAAGGAAAGAAATATGTAATTATTTTATTAATGTTGTAAATCATTTATTCTGATGTTTTAGTTTCGGTTTTCATCCAACACCGTACAAAATGTAAACCCTCTGAAGTTGCAGAATTATTAATTTGAAATAAATGACGCGAAGCACGGAAACCATTCATATCGGTACGTACAATGAGAGGGTATGATTTTTAAAACCTTTTTAATTATTTCTTGGCTCGTTAACTTTAATCATCCTCGGCGAGCGTAACTTTAAACCTTGTGCGAATGCGTCGCGCAATATTGGCATGCAAAAGCGCGTGTATGGGGAAAAGTCGGGCATAAATCGGACGGCGCTGTAGTTTCTGGCACTGGCGAGACGTGGCCTGGTCGTGGTCTCTTTCAATTAGACGACCGCGATGGTTTGAAAGTAACGAGCCACTTTCCACACGACGCTTTCTTTCGAAGAATTAAATAGCAAACTAACGACCCCTATTTGAGTCACTTGGAGAAATATATATTGCTACCAGACCTCGACGCATGCAGAGAAAGAAAAAAGATTCGATAAATCTAAAGTTTAATTATTTGGAGCTGTTGAAAAAGTCTGCTAACAGAAATAAAATTATTTGTATTTATTCATATTTAATAATTTACTTTGTATGTCTACATGCAAATAAATAGCTTTATAATATACAAAGCAAATTATATGATAATTAAGTCCGTTTAGTATTTAATAAAAATAACAAGATATTTATCAAGCTAAACTGACAAAACTATTACGTTACTTAGTTACGTTGCAATACGCACGCGCGCACGTTTGTAATTCAAATGAACGGAAATTAACAATTTTTGTTTCAAGTGTTTCAACACGATGCTTCATTACTGAACATTATTAAACGAAACCCTGCAATGCAGGTTGGTGGGTAGTTAAATTCTGCATATCGCTATCATTCTGTTAATTATAACGTCGCACAGCGACTAATTACAGCATTAATTATAGAAGCAATATATTCGCAAAGATATTGCGGATTGTGAAATAGGTCATCGATTATAATCGGTATTTCCAATATTTCCGACTTCCTTATTATCAAGTGGAACCACTCAAAGAATATTGTATGCTGCTCGTGCTTGTTATGCGAGATGTTTTATTATCGTTTTCATAATTCAAATCAATATATATTCATTCTTAGTTTTTATAAGATGAAATATAATTAAAAGAGAGAGTGAGAGAGAGAGAGAGATTACGAGCGGGTATTCATTTCTTTCAGGCGTTTCATTTAATCAATCTTGATGTCTAGCGTTTACCTTTTCTGAATACCTCGCGCTGAAAACTACGGTCCAATACTTTTCTATCGTCGCGATATACATGTACGTACACCAAGCAGGGCTTGCACAAAGGCGGTAAAGTACTCGTATTTTTAGACGTCCCTTACAAGAGAGTCCTCGTCGTGAGTAGAAGTGGGGTCGCCTTTTGTCCGTCGCTGGTAATGAGCGACGCGCGACACTCAGAGTGGGACGAAACCAAGCTGGTATACGGTCGGGTCGGTTGGTCGCGGAAATGGACAGATCGGACACTTCTACGTCGGACGCCCGACATCGCCATATACCGGGAATGCCGGGGGAGAAAAACGAGACCATCTTTCTCCCTCGGACTCCCTTCGGCCAGTTACTATCCACCGGCGGCGACATATAACGAGCAACGGACAAACTCTAACGAGACTCGCGCATGGCTACCGTTTCATCGCGAATATAGTCGTCGGATATCCTTCGCTCGGCCAATTCCCGTTTTGCGAGCTAATTTGCCACGGCAGGTCAACCGCGCGTTCCTTCATTCAGCGAATGAGATACTCGAAACGCGAATAGAAATTTTTTTGTAGGAATTTTCAAAGCGTTGCATCGTTAACATGTGATGGATAATTACCTCGATTATGAGCTTTTTTTCAGAATGATGCATTACATTTACAGAGATACATACATATGACACTGAGTTTTAGAAAAAGATTCTCGAAAGTTAGTTTTAATCCCTTTTTGTGTCAATTAACATTTAATTTCTAGGGTAAATTAGGGTATTATGGCCATACGAAAAAGATGGCCATAGGCCATAATTTCTCCAATAATTGATAAATGCATTTTTATAGTCGTTCTTAAAGATAATCAATATTTACAGTAGTTTATATAAGTACACTGTTCAAAATAACAATATTATAAATATTATCTAATACTTTTTCTTTCGACTATCTGCAAAGTTTTGCACGTGTCTGCTAAAAACTGTTATAATGTATAATAAATTACAGTTAAGCTGTCATAATCAACATTACATACACAATAAAGGTACGTAAATTGCAATGTGACCTATAATTAATACTTTTATTTAATACAATTTATTTGTAAATACTATGGCTATCTTTCTTTAATATCGTGGCCATCTTTTCCCTAAAAATCAGATAAGATGACCAATGCACTTTGTAATATTTTGATAAAATTAAAGTTCTGTTAAGTATTTTCTCTTTAATTTCGATAGTATTTGTTACTTTAAGTTTCAGTGAAAGTAATATCCCAAATATTGTTAAAAAGTAACAAGAATAAATGTATGTTTTTTGCATTTTAAAAAACTATGGCCATCATACCCGAGTTTACCCTATAAGAACGAGTAGTATCTAAAATGTTTTTTGAGAATCGTTTTTTATACATTGCGTAACTAACTGTAAGTTCTGAATTTCGTGCAACTTTGAAAAAGTCACGATTCTGTATGCTCTCTGTTATAGTTTCAGTATCTTGGGTTACCTATATCTTGCGGTAGATGTTTCTAGGAAGTTGAAGCTTAGTGCATAAATAATTTATTGACTTTAAACGAGTGTGTCAGATTATTTGTCGGGCAGTGTTTCATCAGTGTTTAGTAGAAAGTCGACGACGCACTCGGCAAAGTCAGGACGAAGTTCGACCGATGGAGAGTCACGCGATGCTTGTACTTGTAAGCGAAGACAAAGCCATAGAAGAAGAAGAAGAAGAAGAAGAAGAAGAAGAAGAAGTGGTTGGGGATCTGAGTAAGGAAGAGACGAGAGTGAAGGCTTTCTTATCTGAATTTCAAGTACCATGCCGTGAGAGGAACATTCGCGTCTTCTCAGAGATTTGTGGTACAGCCTGTAAAACTTTCGTGATGCCATCGAGATTAATTAATGCACCGATTTAAGCGCGCTGTTATCTTCAAGAGATATATGCTGTACGTAAAATAAACACGCAGAGATAGAAAATAATACATCACAAACAGGATTGTTTTCTGACAAATATTAGATAATTCTGACAAATTATCTTTCCAATATATTTCCGATATATCCGTATAATACACTGATTCTTGAATCATACATTACATTTTATAACATCGAAACAAATGCATCAATATTTTATACGTCGACATATTCTAAAGAATACTTTTATTAACTAACGAAATCGCATCAGGATCGGTGCAGTTACTATTATTTATGGTGTTCAATAGCTCGTTTTATTTTCCCCAATAATTCGCGATCATTTAGTTGGTGGTGCACGTTTCCCTGAGACGATCAACTATTCTACGTCGTGCGAGCGCAACGATATAGTCTCTTATCTCAATTTCTAGCGGACTACAGAATGTAAGAAGTATGTTTCCTAACGGTGGTGGTAAGCCAGTTGTAGGAAACTTTCACGATATCGTCGAGAGCTAATTAATGCGCGTTGTAAGAGGGAGCAATTACCGAGTTGGTCCCATTTAATTTCGGAGGCAGAATAATTTCGAGGCTCGCTTAAGGTGGAAGTGGGTCGCGGAATGGGACATTAGCATACGATCGTGTATGCGACATCGCGTTAGTTTTTTTATCTCGCTCTTCAGAAGAAGTCACGTCTCGCTCTCCTCGGCTTTCTACTGGTATTTCTGCACGATTGCGCCGCACAAACGCTGTCCTACGTTATAAATGTTGCTACTGCATAATGTAATTTACCATCGACATCGTTTAGGACGAGTTTATGAAAGAGCTTTACTTTACGATGATATTGTTAATGGTGCTTCACGTTTTACTCATTGCTGCATCGCGGATTCACGTTTAGCTGCATGTATTGTTAAAGCGCAATCGACCTCCAGTAGAATGGTAAATTAATTAACATGAAATCTAAGTGCGATGCTATAATACGCTTGTAATGTGTACCTACATATATCTCCTTATATTATATAAATTAATTGCGGTATTAACATCTCCAAGCTAAACAATTTAGTATTTCAGTTACAACTTTTGTCTTTAATTGTGCAATTTTAACATAATTAAAATTGTAAAATTACAAAAAGAATTATTCATTTGTCTTGATATTTTTATTTACAAAATTAATGTTAATATTTCTGTTGGTAATAATAGAATTCCACTATGCAAGAAAAAAACAAGAAGTAATCCAAAAAGAAGTAAACTTAAATTTATTTTTCATTGAGAAAGCTTTTTAAAACAATTTATCATGTTGAAAAGCTTTGTATTCTGTTGAGATCTTACTTTTGCGTGCGGCTTGAGTTCGAATTTTCGGAAAATCCGGAGAGCGCGAGCGGCTTAGTGATCCTTCGCATAGAAACTTGAATGAACACGTAGGATTTTCGAACAGAGATCGTAATCTGCGGGTAGTGGGTTTCGGTAGTATGGTATAGTCGTAGTTAGTATATACACAGAGAAAAGAAAAAGAGAGAAAGGGAGTGAGTGAGTGGCTGAGTGAGAGAGAGAGAGAAGGGGGGAGGGAAGAGAGGTAGAACACGCAAACACGTTGAAAGCAAATAAAGACGAGCATCGAGACTAGATACACCTGTATTGGTGTTACGAGGAGCTAAGTTATATCATTTCGCAAAGTTGAACGCGCTAGCATGGCTTTACTTAAGCCCTCCTCTGGTTGCAATAACGAGTTTAACGCGCGGCTGTTGTACTACGATTATCTGTCTTACGATCCGATCGAATAATTAGCTCAAAAACTACCACTTAACCCAAACCCTTCTCGTCTCTTAGATATTCAAAAAGATAAAAAATAAAAGTACATCCCTTATATTATCACCCAAAATTTCTTCTCCTAAATGTTATTTCAGAAAATGTTAAAAAAGTATATTTAATTAAAATAAAGTGTGTATACATAACACTGATAAAGATTAAATGGAATTAAAAAATGTATTAAATTAATATATAAAATGAGAGCAATTTTTCAAGTCAAAATTTTAAATATTTAAAAAGTAATTAAGTTCGAAATTACATGCAAGTAAAATATTTTGTCATAAAACGTTAAATTAGATATATTTGTTAGATATATTTGATCATGATTATAAATGATTTTTAATTATTTTTCAAATAATGTGTTTATGTGATATTAAATCTCTAATTTAACTACCGTGTCGTTAAAGCAATTATATTATATTACAATAGCCTTTAATTATATTAAAATAGATTGATGCATATCGCAATGTAAGTAAAATAAACTTATGTATCACTTGAGAACATACCTTGTCGCGAAAATTCAATCGGAAAGGAATTTCTGTCAGATTGTTTTTATTACTTTCTGTACTTTAACTTTGTGCAATTTATAAAATTATGCATTGATGGATTTCGTGGTATTTCTGACATTTTTTAATATTCTACATCGCAATGCGCGGGAACAATGAGAGTGCCAGTACAATGCGAAAAATTGCGTATAAAAATGAATTCAGTAAAATACCATTCCACTTTGTATATTATAGTCGTGATTACTCTGTGTGTTTGGGGTACTGGCTTTTTATAGTATAAATACCTTTGTAATAAACGTATGTTAATATACAGTATATACATTCTAAAATAAACAAATTAAATTAAATTGTATAAAGAAAAAGAAAAACAATTGTACCTTATGATCTTCACAATTCATCTCGAAATTATTTTTTTATTAATTACTTAATTTATTAATCACTTAATTTATATTTTGCAAATTTTCATTTAATATGAAGAAATGAAGAAACGAAATCAGCCCTCATAAATATTGCGCACATATTTCCATTTTTAAATTAACTTATAATTTTGCATACACATAGCAACTATATTTTATACATTAATAAATATTTCGAGAAAATAAAGACCTCGATATAGAAAATATAATAAACAGCACCAGGACGTAATTTACCACAATTTCAAATCAATATTTCGCAGGAAGGACAGATATGGGAATTTTCAAAGATATAGTGAATTATAAAGATATTGTATAGTGAGTTATGTAAAATTATAAAGATTATATTACATATTACGCAAATTTTTTTTAAATTTTAAGATATGACCTTTAGTTTATTGGATTATAAATAAAAATGTTATATTAAAACGTTAGACATAACTTGAATTTAAAAGTATTATAGAAATAAATATGAATAACAAGAAACTTTAAATTCTTCTTTCTTTTATGAAAGTGATGTTTGAAATTAGTATAAAGAATTAAATCGAAATCACTAAATATTATGAGAACAACATGCAATTTTCTTTGAAATGAGAATAATGTAACACGTTAAGTTTTACAAATGTTTACCTTGTTTTATACTATTTAATTCAGCGTTTAAATAGTTGGAAAATCACATAAAATAACGAAGGCAATCGCTTTGTGTAAATAAACACAAATATGTGCGTAATTCCACGAACAATTCAGCTAGATATAAAACATGTTGCATTCAATCCTATGTAGTTTAGATTGTCGAGAAATGCGGGTCTGTTTCGTCATTGTTCGACATTTCAAAAACTATTTTATTAGGTAATTCGATAAATAGAGAAAATAGCACATTCGATAGATTGATACGAACAATAATACGTGCGATTTTAAATTGGTAAATTTTCCAAACGAATTAGGAATTAGAGCACACTTGGGACCTTTCGGATGGATGAACGGTATGAATGCTAAAATATTTTCTTTTTCGATTTACCTCTGTTCCAATCTTTTCGCTACACAGTTCTCGTTCTCTCTGCGACGCATTTCTTAATAAATGAACCACTTTAATCTCACGCTCGAGGCTTGTAACTCACCTCGTTGATAAAACAAGATAATAATCAATATTACGCGAATTTATATACTTATACATTATACTTATATATTTATACATTTTCCATACAATTTTTTAGTTCAAAGTCATTTGATATGTTTATCATTAACTTTAATTCTTTATAGTTGCAAAAATATGCTAAAAACAATTTTTATTAATATTTTAATTATGTAAAATAAATTTTTATTTACATAAAAATTGTTTCACGTTTTTTCCGCAAATGTAAACCAATTTAATTTTACATTATAAGCATATTTCCAAACAGCACAAAGTCTAAAATTGTGACATAAGACGTTTTTAAGTCTTTTAGATGCAAAAAAACGTCTTATAACCCGGCTTTAGACATTTTTTGTTATCTGAGTTAATAATTTATGCATAGAAAGATCCAATGTTGATGCGTACATCCTAAACATACAATAAAAATTACGGTGATGTCATTGATCATGATCGTCTGTTTGCTCGGTGCGGTCGATGAGGCCAGGATACTGGCGGTATTTCCCTTGCATGATGTGAAGAGTCACTACAACGTGTACAAACCGTTGCTGAAGAGACTCAATGCGAGAGGTTAGGTTACGAGATTGTCACAGTGACGCACTTCTCTCGGAGAATTTGCTTGGTCAACTTCACCAACGTGGACCTTTGGTTCACTTTATCGAATCGAATCAATACTCTACCATTAATGTCCCGACTTAGCAAGGTTTTCTAGAACTAACGGTCCGTACAGATTTTCATGAATCTATATTGAGCCATGAAATGAAGAAGATTATCGATATGAAAGAACACTTTGATTTACTAGCGATCAAAATTTTTGCTACCGAGCTTTGCTTTTTGGATATCGCCCAAGCTTTAAATGTATCTAAAATAGTAAGTGCTGTCAGCTATGTTGGATTATCGTGGTTGAACGAGATCTTAGGAATCTTGAGAATTCAAGCTACATCCCTAACATCTTCAGCTCATATACCGGGTAATGAATTTACTTGAAAGGACGATTAATATGGTACTTCTACTGATCGTCAAGCTGGTTATTAGGTTGGGAAGCAGATGCACGCAATTTATCCTCAAAATTGTTAGGAATTAATTAATGTCTATTGATATCGATATTACTATTTTTATCAACTAAAGTATGCGCCACATAGATGCTCGAAATTCCATTTAGTGCTATCAGAATTATGAGATTAATAAGTATCTACTTTACAGATAAATGCGTTATCGAAATAATTTCGTATAATGATGTACGTCTTCGCTGTAATTTAACTTACTAAGTATATATATATATATATATATATATAATAAAAATAGAATTGAATTGATTATCGTAATAAAGCCATGCGCTGAATTTTAAAATACTGCCTATTAAAAATAGCATCGGCCTACGTCACATGATCGATGTCAGCTGAAAGTTAATCGCAAGTTAACTTAAATCCAGAATACATTCCGATTAGCCGAGTTATAACACCGCAAGAAAATACTTTTTCGCACGATTTGTCAGACTTTGATGCTTTCCAGTTCAGGATATCATTGATCCCGACGAGCAGTCATCCGGTCGTAAGTGTGGCACGTTCTCTGACGTCAGGAGTTAAGGAAATCGGAGGTATTCATATTCCGATATCGGGCCACTGCCCATAGATCTCCAGGATTATCTGGACTCTCAGAGCAGAAATGGTGTTATTTACTTTAGTCTGGGATCGCAAATAGACACGTCCACTATACCGAACCAGGTGTTTGCCGCCCTTTACCGAGCATTCGAGCAAGTACCGCAGCAAATACTGTGGACGTGCGCCAAAGAGAGAATGCCTCCGCTACCGGGAAACGTTAAGTGCATTGGGTGGACGCCACGGCTCTCCGTATTGTGTACGTATAGCTTTTTTTGTTTCTGCGAGGGATTAAACGTCGCGAAAGAAGCTTATCCACGAAGGTCACGAAAAGAGCACTCTCTCCTACTATAGCATAAACCAAGGAAGGTTCTTGATAATGGAGTGGATGTCGATAGAAAGAGTTTTCAAGTGTTCTGATTTCGTTTTCTTTTTCTTATCGTGTACGTTTCTTTGAAATCTACGAAAAAATAAAACATTATATCGATTAATTTGACATTATGATGGACTCAAATTTGACTTTAGCGCAGTCTTAAAAGATATCACAAAAGACACACATTCTAGTTTATCGTCTCTTTGACATTTTAAAAATTTCATGTAAAATGTAGATATTATAATATATTTATTATGAGATAATTCTTTATATCAACTATTAATTTTTCTTATTATAGAGTTATCATAAATTTTGCCATAAAAAATGATTGGCGAAATAAAAACATTTAGATATATTGCAACATTTTTTATTAATTATAAATATTTAAATCTAATTATAAGATAGCGGTTGATTAGAAATTGCACAATTTTTAGTAGAGTTATACTAATTTACACGGAGATTTTCTTTATTCATTTAGATTTTATAATAAGATCGCTCTTTTCAGCCCTTCGTCGATTGCGTTATTGACAGCGTGGTATTTGGTAGCAGTGAATCCCCACATTCATATATACGCAAAGAGAATAATGCGTATTTCCGTACCATCGGGCAAATCATTTATTTATTACGATATTATTATCCGGCGATCGCATAAAACCCATTCGAACTTTGCATTATCGTTAAATAATCCGCAGGTCAATTTGCACGAATATTGAACGGCTTTTAATGCCTATTACAAATTTACCGTTTGTTCTTGTTAAAGTAGCACGACGCGTCTATCAAGATACGCGAGATAAATCCTATAGTCGAAATCAGAAAAGAAAAACAATCGGTTTTAAACTGATTAAAAAATACACATGCAAGGCACAATGCTCGTATTTCAGAATCATCCAGTATGAAATATTTTCTACATGTACCTAAGTATTTATGCGCATATTCTCTTATCTCGAATCGGGGAAAATATTTAATGAGTGTCGCGTGATTTTAGATAGCAATTATACAACTTTATTTCTCGACCTTTTGTGATTTGATAGAGATAATCAATTGCTTTAGAAATGCAACGGGTAAAAATAATTGCATCTGTATCCATAGCATATATATATATATCGTCTGTACAATTCATACGATCTATATTCAAGCGCAGAAACACATGATTCTCGTTTTGCTTTTCAAAATTTTTTTGTGAGAGTGCCGTTCGCATATATACCTGAAGGGAACAAATTATTTTCAGGTATTCAGTCGTTTTTCCTCTAAACCACTGCCGCGTGACCAACGCTTTTCATGGAATTCCATTTTCGCTATATTATGCAATCAACCTCGTTATCCTTATTATGTCGTTTTATCCGTTATTACAGCTTCATTTTTGCGCTTAAATTTTAAATGCGCTATCCAAGAGTCATTGCCACTTGTAATGTTCTCCGCTTTGAGATAAAAAATTGAAGAAAACTATTAAAATTTTAATTAGTTATAAACTGATATTAAGTATGAAGTTTCATTTGGAGAAGTAAAATGGATATAAAAAAATTAAAATTCAAACAAAAAAGAGGATGTTGAAATTAAAAGAGAGAGTGCAAGTAATTCTCTTTTCTAAAAATCAAATTCAATCCTTATTTGTTTAATTTCTTCGTAATGTAATGTATCAAAATTTAAGTGGATGTCATATTCTCTTCTAGAACTAAATAATATTATTATTATTTAGTTTTAGAATTTTTAATAATTTACAATAGTTTTAAATGTAAAAATCTCTGGAATTTTCTAATTCTAGAACTAAATAATATTATTATTATTATTTAGTTTTAGAGAATTAAGATTTTTTTTTAAATTCCAGAGATTTTTATATTTAAAACTTTTGTAAATTATTAAAAATTCTAGAACTAAATAATAATAATATTATTTAGTTCTAGAATTTTTAAAACAAAAGTTTTAAGTATAAAAATTCTAGAACTAAATAATAATAATATTATTTAGTTTTAGAATTAAGAATCTTTTTTAAATTCCAGAGATTTTTATATTTAAAACTTTTGTAAATTATTAAAAATTCTTGTAATTTTATAATACATGTGGTATTATCTGTGCACACCGATTGTTAAAAATCTTCTGATAAATTGTAAAAGAAGAAAAAAGTTATCGACACCGCGGACACCTATCGAAACCATCTGCTTCAATGAGTAGACAGGACCTATCAAGCATCTGTTGCAACAAGTTCTTAGAAGTCCGTCGGTAATTGTCAGATGAACGACCGTAATCTCAGATTAATTGAACCTCTTCCTCGTTACTGGAAATCCTGATATAACTTAACATAGCTCGACAAAGACTAAAGACAGCTGAGACGCGGCTTTTTACACAGTAGAAAGACGATGACGGTAAAATTAAGTTTCTACAAGTTCAAAGTACAAAAGGTTTTAGTCTATTTTATCTTCGTAAAATGGAATTATAATAAGATTCTCTTTATTTACTTGCAATTATAACAAATAAATTATATCTTCAAAAAACCACGATTTGAATATTATTACATTCGATAGGAGAAGTGGATATTTTATATCATTAGAGAGCAATACATTCGTTCGATTCATCAGTTGAATTTTTTTGAGCCGATCTATGCGTCCGCAATGCATCTGTCATTTTTAGTTTTTATCCCAAACATATAACTGCCCCGAGTGAAGCGGAATAGTGCAACTGACAAAAATATCAGAACGCGATTTATTCATTCTTTTGCACGCGGATATTATTAAACGAGCCGTCATGCCATTGTATTTGCTGGAGTAACTACGCAACCGTGTGACATGAGGTTTTAAACAGATGCGTTTAGTACAATAATTAAATAAATTTCCACAATAACATTTATTTTTGTATGAAAACGGACTCATCGAAAATGAGGTACATGTATTTACAAAAAAGATTTATTACCTTTTTTTTGAAGCAGCCAATTTAATTGAGATAAATTGCATCGTTATTTTAACATTTACAACGACCCTTTGTTTTATGTTTAATATGAGTTATTCTACAAAACACACGGCAAATGGCTTAAGCATAACCGAGTGTGTACACTCGTACATACCCGGTTTCAGCAACACAATAGTGCCACGCCGTTACATTAATTGTAAGAGTCATCTTATACTACGGAAAGAAGCTTTTGCATATTCTAGCCTTATATCACTCACACGCTTTATTATAAATGTGCAGGTGGCACAGAGAGCCAAAACAGGAAACCGGAAAAGCCAAGCGAGCGCGCTTGGCTCTCGTAGGGAGAATAAAAGCGCAGTATAAATTGGGGTAAAGCCGTTGGCTCCTTTGTGCCTTCTGTGAATGCAATTCAATAAAGTGTTTAGAGCGAAAGCAGCACAAAAGAAGTCTGGCGATAAATGACAATTTGCTGAAGTTGGCAATTACGGTGAAGTACGCTGCTGCTGAAAGGTGGGCTTAATGGAAAGTTGTTAGGAAGTAGGCAACAATAGAAGATAGACTGATAGAGAGACGTCAGAGTATGAACTCCTCTATGATTTTTTCCAGAATAATTTGCATGGTCAAGTGCTTGCTAGAGAAAGTGACTTCTACAATTTTACACTAAAATAACAAATTCCTCTTAAATCCAATTTATTCTTGTTACATTATTCAAGCTCTGTCCGATCTAAATGATTTATCGTTTTTGTAAACCGGTTGTGTATAAGTTAGATTTATCAAGTTAAGATTTCTCGCGCGCGTTGATGCTAAAATACTAGCTTCAATTTTCAGGCACTAATACGAAAAGCGCGTATCTGGCGCAGTACCATTTTTAATTTAAACAATAATTTAAAGAATGTTCAGTAATCTTTGTAATTATTTTAATAAGCTTGATAAAACTTAATTTAAGTTTAAATTTAACGAACGGATATCTGATGAAACATTGGAAAATTAAAAATTACCACAATACGCGTTTCCAATTATTAATATTTTAATGTACGTATTGTGTGCGCATTGTAATATTTTAAACGAGACTTTACATTGGATAACAATATCGGTTTCTAGTTCGTTGAATTATCTTTAACGAGCATTTCGAGAGAAATAGTTTTCGCATTGTTCCCTTACAGAATATTTTCGTGCAAAACTAATAACAACCGTGAAAGTTCTTGATTAGTTATAGCAAATCTAATGAACTGACATCGCCGATTTGCGACACATCGTTGAATTTTCATTATCTGTAAACTGACAATAATATTGAATAAATGTCGATATAATATCACGTGCTGAATGACAGCGTATCCGTTTGCGGAGAGGCTTCCTTCCGTGCTCGTTCCATGGCATTTCTTTTTTTTCATCGTCTCGTCGCGAGCAGAAATGGGACAGAACGGTTGTTGTGCATCTAATGAGCCTCTTGTTGCTATCAGACGAGAGTGCGGATGAGTATACCTATTTAGTCTCACGTCAAGTAGCGAGATTCTTGAGTGCGCACTCCTGTGTCGAGAGAAACCGACAACTATGTATCACTTTTTCCACAAAGAAAGACATGTTGTATCACATTTCTGTCTAACTGCAACTAAAATTCATTTGCACTAGTTCTTGAAATAATCACATTTCAATAAATCAATTGTAATTGATGTTATTATACTTGATATCGTCTTTTATATTGCTTCGCAAACGAAACCAGACACAACAGGAACAATGTCTTAGATTATTGTAATGTTCATTAAGTTTCCTTACAATTATCAATACATATAGACTGTTCTATTTCATGCGCACGTGTGTGTGTGTATATGGTATGTCATTGTTACGAATTCCTTTTATGTATGCTTCATATTGAATTTACGTATCGAACTGTGCGCATAGTATGCACTACGTATGTGACAGCTTTCTGTCTATATCGCTTGAAGTTTCGCTCGCTTCTGCTTGAATAGGCAACGATCGAGCGGATCCGTGAAAGGCAAATACGCAAAATATAGGTTACATATCGCTTCGTTGCGCTTTTATGCTCTTCGAACATGAGGTCGCAAATATCGAGTCCTTTTTTAAGACATGGGCATCTACCCATACGAGAGGTGAATTGTTATCGACGTCTCTTCCAGTTTGCGTCCTCGTCAAACTCCTCGTCGAATCTTTTTTTCAGGATGATTGCTCGTACGTTTGGCAAGTTTCCGCCGCGGAACGTTGTGAGTGGGTGAGGAACACTGAAGACTGCTATTCAGATTCGGTGATTCAGTACACGGTACTGTTATTCTGCTACTTCAGATCCGAAAACATGGCACTGTTTGTTGGCGGCTTGGCTCTTATACTTTTTTGGTTACTTTATTTATTCTTGATCTTGGGGACTACAGCAGATAATTTGTAAGTTGATTTATTTTGTAAATTGATCTATTTGTAGATCATTTATTATTCGAATTTCCGCATATCTCTCTCTATCATAAATTCTCTATCAAATTTTCTTGTATATTATTCGTCATAACGTGTATTTTTGTAAAAAACGAAATAGGTAAACAAGTAGTAAATAAACATAAAATATATTTAAATGTAGGCATTTGTAAAATTGTAAATTTTTTAAAATAATGCTCAACCACGAGTGCGAATTATGAGACGTAAAAGCGAGTAACAATAAAATCGCATCTTTTCTTGGTACCGAAATTGAGAACTTTGGCCAAGTTCAATCTCGATGAAAACGTGTTACCGTCTACCGAATATAGATGATTACATAACTACAACGAATTTTGACTTCTGGCAACTAACCAAGCCAATAACCGAAAGATTCATGTTTTCCCGTATTTCAAACGTCTACGTTCTATGGAGCGGTTTCTTACAAAATGATAAACGAAAGTTTCTCTATTCTTTCGAGTTATACAAATATAGGGAAAATGGCAAATTGCCATGTTTGTAGAATCGCATCCAATAACAAAGTTTTGGAATCTTGAAAACCATAATTTTCTAGTTGTATTTAAACACTTAAGTATCGTTATTGTCGTAAAAATTATAGCTTTTATTTCATGTTTTTAATTTGTTAAATTATATGAGAACATGTACAAAAATTTATTATAATAATATATTGTCAGTAAGATCAACATAACGTAATATAAAATACAAGCTATAAATTTATAACACGATTTACCAAACTATAAAGAACTCGATATTTCGATTACTCTTATGCTGGCAGCTTTTAAATCCCTAATATCTTTAAAAATTGCTAAGATTTTCGTAGTGTATTTATTTTGTTGCGTTTAATGATAAAAATATGACGGTTCTTATTATGTTATTAAATTTGCTGGAGTTCAGCTTTGATATGTGTAGTATAATAGTTAAAACTCAGTTAAGAGGGTAAATTTACTTTTCTGTAAATAACATACTCTCTGCATGCAGTAAAATAGCAAATGTTAAATGTATACAGGATTAGTTTAATAATGTATGCATTCAAAATGAGCGACTTTCAAATGTCACTTCCTTTTCAAGCTAATTGCTACACGTACTTTACGTTCCAAACGTTCCAAATAGAATTGTTATACACATAATACATATAATTTATACATATAATTACATGGAAATTGTCATTCAACATATAGATTTTAATGTTATGATCAAAAAATAAAATTTAACAAACGAAGAAATTACATATTACAGAAAAATATTTAATTAATAAATTTTATAAAAAATATATTACAATTATAAAAACAAGGAAAGTCCATTTTAATAATATTTAAATCGAAAATCTAATTTAACTTTCCAAGATTGTTCTTGGTCTTGTTAATCTATCAATAAATTCTTCATTATAGGATAAACTGAAATACTTTAGACATAAGTATTAGTAGCATAAATGATTCATTACGACGTTTTTATTCCAGTTTTTGTCCAGCATTGGCAGTAATAGCCAGTGTAATGCATCTATCGGATAGCATAGCAGGGGTGACAATATTGGCATTCGGAAACGGCGCGCCTGACATCTTCACGTCCCTCGTGTCGAGAGGCGACGAAGCGATAATAATGTTCACCGAATTAATCGGCGCAGGTGTCTTCGTGACCTCGATGATTGCCGGTTCTGTCGCGATAACTAAACCCTTTAAAGTTTCGCTCAGGTCTCTCATGAGAGATGCCTGTTTTTATATCGTTTCCGTATGCTGGATAAACTACGTGGTGTGGGATGAGATGGTTTACCTCTGGGAGGCTATAAGTACGTCTGCTATCTTTATTTGAATCCGATAAGCTAATATTGGTTGACTCTTTCTCACTCTTGCCGCCATATGCTACGATTCTGTATTTGCCATTTTGATACTAATCGATTATATCATACAACCACATTCATAAATGCGATAAAAATAAACGTAAATTATTTCTTTTTTCTTTGTCGTTTTCATCAATTTTTATAACTATTGACTTGCAATTGACAGAAGATTGTAACAAGCACAAACTTTACGGAAACAATGTTTTACACACAAAAAAGATATCGCAAAAAAAAATTATGTAGATATCTTTTTGTTTATACTGTTATAAGATGTTTCGATTATTATCTTATCAATTATTATCTCATGTAAGAGAAGGTATAGAGAAACACGATTAATTATTATTCGTACTTCATATTCGAATGCTAATGCTAGTAATTTATGCATGAATACCTGAATAGAATAAATATGATCTCGATCGTTCCATCCTATGTCAACTGAATAGATGATTAACTCATATTAGTAATAAGTTCCATAAACTTTACTTAAGCTAATCTTTACTATTAATAGATGAAAAAAATTGTTTACAATATAATATTATATTATTCAAATCAAACATTTAAATGCTAATTAAATGCTAAACAAAGTGATTAAATTGTGATATTGATTTTGTTAAAAATCGGAATAATTATAGAGTAGTATTTGGCAAAATTTATTGATATTTCACGTACCAAATTACGTCATGAGCGAGAAAGTTTATCTGCGGGAAGCCATAAGTGGTTCCATTCTAGAATAACGATAATTCTTCGGCGAATTTAATTAAGCTACGCCGCAGTCTCTCTCCACCACCTGCCTGAATGGGCTTGCAATCTGACTGTCGATGAATTTTTGCGGGATTCCGCGGGAAGGAGTTCGTTTCACCGGGAAAACAGGGATTATTGTTGCAGTGGATAAAGTCCATGGAAATAATCTTGCGCCCGAACAAAGCAGAATAGACGGAAGCTATTATTAAGCCTCGCATAAAGCTGCGTCGAATATCATGATTAATCTTTTTTTCATGTTGCACGACGCGATAGTAAATAGATAAACAGACAGAAATTTAATTTTTATTTATTTAAATCAGTGTTTCTCAAACTTTTTCAGACCACTACTTTTTTAATTCTCTATCAAATTATTTTTAATTTCCCGTACTTCTCAGATATATGTAATAATAAGATGATAAAATATATTACATACAATAAAAAATAAAAATAATTAACTATATATTTATCAATATTTTTTAAAAAATTACAAAATAAAAATTCCAATTATTTGCATAGTTATGCACAATATATATACGCATTCTTATTAATATAATATAAAAAATATTTTATTGAAAAAATCTATGTATATGTTTATATACTTAATGAACTTTGTTGGATAATAATATGTACAATCTCGTATCATCGCAATTTCGTTTTGTTGTCTTCTTATGCCAATTCTCTCTCCTAAATAAAATCAAAACAACTCCAAGAGAAGTGTCCATTTTGAAAAATACTGATCTAGCTTGATAATTCACTCGAGCAAAGCTAATTTTAATATATAATCAAATATAAATGACACGTAAAAAACTTTCGCTGTATCTATTTACTATTTGCTTCATTAAAAATTCTTAAAATGGATCCCTTTCCCGGCATTATTACTTTTCTGTTTTTATATTAAAAAGAAGGAGCAATTAAGATTTTTTTCTTTAATTAAAACATGAAAAGGTTGATATTATCAAGTTTTTTTGCGTAAATTATGTATGTGGATCATTCATTATTTTAGCGGTATGTGTAGGGAAATAACCTTGCGAGCCAAGCGACATTAATGCTTCTTAATGCTGATATATTTTAATTGCAGGTTTTATTCTGGTCTACATATTGTTCATTGTGGTGGTCGTGATAATGCAAGTATATGACACCAGAGAGGAGACTCTGAAAAGTACGTTGCGAAGAATTTCGATTCGCGTTACACGAAGAGTCTTTAGTCTTTACTTTTTATTTTAGACAGTAAAATTTCGAAAACTCGTAACTTTCAAAAAGTACACAAGTTTACATTTAACAATGTTTTCCTCGAATGTAAATAAAACTTTACTCTCTGCGGAAGTCTAATTCGCGAGGAGAGATATATTCCCGAGATACCTCTATACCCGAAATTTTATGATCAGTGTGCGTTCAAGAACTTCTATTTCTATTCTAAAACGAGAAATATCTCTCTTCATAACCCATGAATTCGCTGCAATGTGAAAAGGATGACTAGCTCCTTCCTTATCGCCTACAGAAAATTTTCACCATACTAAGTATCGATCTCCTTTCCCGAGAACATTCTTATGTACTTTCAGCCAGAATCCCAAGTGTGCCCGATCCAGACATCCTGCATACTTACTTGGCGAACAGAGACACAGGCGCCATTCCCAAGATTCCCGGTAGAAGCCGACCTTTTGGCTTACATGCCAAACTAGGTACGAAGCGTCGTTTTTACGACTCATCGCACATATCCTTACATCTTTAGTTCTTTTGAATTTTTCAACAGTTCGAATTTTTTTCCGGAACGATGCGTTTTTTTCCGCTTCGTATAAATAAAATGTTCTGACTTCTAGTAAAGTATTTTGATTTCTATTCGCATGTTTAAGATGTTGTCAATCATTTACAAGTAAAGCTTGAATTGTAAAATTAATTCTTTGCCAATTATTTTATAATTACTTTCACTGTATGCATTTGCATGTTTAGCTTATAGTTTGTAATCAAATATGTGTAATAAATATTTTTGATATATAAGAATGTAAGTAAATCTTTGATATTTGTTCTATTTTTTTTGTTTAAAATCAAAAATTTTGAGTATTGTGGATTTAGTTTGTTCTTGTTTTGAAATTTTCATATATGATTTAATTTCAATATTTCTTTGTACTCATATATATTTGTATGGACTAGATATCGCAATCGCTACGGAGTTAGAGAGAGCCAAGATACGAAGTGGTTCCGTTCAGTTAAGCCCGGAAATTAGTGACTATGTTTCCGACCGACCGAGAGGTCTTTTCAAAGAATTTTTGTATGATGTCAATCCAATCAGCAAAGAAGATTGGAAGAAATCGGGAATATTGTTTAAGATTGTCTTGATTGTACGTTCACCCGTCATGCTACTGTTACAGCTGTTTATACCTGTCGTAAATCCTACCGTTGAAAAAGAAGGCTGGTCAAAGCTACTAAATTGCTTCCAGTTATGTGTAACACCTACGATAGCACTATTTTTATTAAATGGTTAGTTTCATTCATTTATACTGCTCGTAACAATATAATACATAGATAATTATAAATCATGTATATTAATAATAAGCTATTTAAGATAATTAAATTATAAACTTAAATGCTTTTTAACTTGATAATCATGTAGGTATTTCTTGAAAAGTTATTTAAAACAGAAGATAAAAAGATATAACCGGAATTAATTTTTTTATTAAAATATTAAAGGTTTTACTTATTGCTTTTTAATATTTCTTCCATGCATTCTCTTCTTGTGAATAATTTCCCATGATATTACAAAAATATTCTCCGTAATATCTTTCATTGCAAAACGATAGATGTGAAATCCAGATGAGCAGTCAATAATGCATAATCGTTGTATCGACACTTGACGTGGTATAACAGCCGGTACCACTCAACTTCAATTTCATTTTAACTGTTTTATTGCAGTTTGGCAAACGACTTTTGGCAATTTGCCGGTGATGCCGTTATTCCTCGTTGTCGGTTCCATAATTGGTGTAATTGTATTTCTAACGACGCACGTAGATCGTGTTCCAAAATTTCATAATGTGAGTACTTTTCTTTCCTCTTGCGCATATGGTATAGGAATTTTTTAAGCATCTACTATACATTCCAAAATACGAAAAATCCATATTCGACAGTTTATTAATAGCCAAATGTGTTGAGAATTAATAATATTCCAGATATTTGCATTTTTCGGATTTTTGGCTGCCATGTTGACAGTTTATTTAGTGGCCGGAGAAGTCATGGCGGTACTCCAATGCATAGGATACGCATGCAGTATATCTGACGCCATGCTAGGAATCACTTTTCTTGCGTGGGGAAACAGCATCGGAGGTGAGCAACATGAAAAATGTTTCTTTTTTTTTTTTAAGTTAAAGGAATGTATACGGTAACCAAAAATATAGTCGACAAGATTGTACCTTCTTGAATTAACTTTTCAAATGCGATATAAGAAACAATATAACATAATTATTGTAATAATCATGATGTAATGACATTTTCCGATAATTATATCTCTTTAAAGTTTCCAATTAATGTTTCATTCGTTAATGATATTCTGTGTTCAAAATATTTATATCAGCTAAATCACTGCTTAGACCTAATAGCGAACGTCGCTATAACCAGACGGGGATTTCCACGCATGGGATATGCAGCTTGTTTCGGCGGGCCAATGTTTAACACTCTCCTGGGACTTGGGCTGACTTATGGCATCGCTGCAGCCACTGATCCTGAACAACAGACCAAGATTAGGATCAGCGATATGGCACCCGGCTGCCTAGCTTTTCTCCTGTGCTCACTAGTAGCTACTATAATTTACCTGAACATCACGGGATCTACCGCGCGTTGCTCTTACGGCGGTCTCTTATATTCAATCTACTTTGCTTTCATTCTCATACAATTTTTAAGCGAATTCCACGTTATACATCCACTTGGCACTGATCACAGACCTGATGTATAAGACTACTACTATTTACAGCATTTAACGTATTGCGTTTTATATGTAGTTATATCGTTATGTATATAAATGTAAAATAATAAAAGGTCCATTTGCAATTAGTTCAGAATCATCCCCTATTTTCCTCTATTTTCGCAACGTTAGTGTTGCAGGATAAGATGAAAGAGTAAAAAGAGCAAGAGTAAAGAGTAAAAAATATGGAAAAGCGCATCTCTCATGAATTATGTTAAATGAGTCAAGATTATATGGATAAGAGGAAAGATGCATTTTTAACATGGAGCGGAAGGCAAGCTTCGTAGGAAAACGTTCGGGCATCGGATATATACGCGAAGGAAAAGACGGGCCGGCGAGCGACGTCAGGTCGTTTTTAGACATTTCCCTAGAGAGAACGAGGTGTCCCGTTTCCGACCGAAACCGGTTAGTATGGCCACCATAACGCCGAAACGGAAACCACAAGTCATGAGGCGGTTAGGAGTCTTGGTACGCGTCAGTTTTAAATTTTACATTGCGCCGTATATCATGGTAACCTCGAGTGCTACACAGACCTTCGTAATTGAATCCGTTATTAGGTGAGGGACATAGTTCCTATGTGCAAACATTTCTTACACAACGTTTTCTCATTTTCTTTCAAACGCAATAAAAGAAGTGGACGTTAAATTATTTTTATCCTTTCATATCTGCCTTCGCCTATACGTATACATCCGTTTAATCGATCATGAAGAGTGTCCCACTTCTGTCATATTGTCTTGAAATAACTCTTCTTTGACAAATATGTCGTCGATTTATAATCTTCAATAGAAATATTGAATAATCCATATTTTTTCTCGAAATAATTAGTCATTTAATTCTGTAGTTACTTAAGTTACTCATTGTTAGAAACAAAATAGATGATAAAACATTCTTTAGTTAATCTCATATAGAATTTATGTTAACAAAACATCGATCTTTAAAGCACAATTATAAAAAAAATTTTTAAATTCTAAATAATTAAAAATTATGGCCACATAATACAAGTTTAATTGAAAAAATTTCATGTTCAACACACACAAAAGAAGTTTTCTATTCGTAAAATATGTTTATCGTCAAATATCTTTTATAGGAAATAGAAGGGGATCAAGAGTAACAGATGTAACATTTGACCTCTTCCACACCTTTTCCACTTTCTGTCTCCTTTGCTACAGATATTGCCGGAGAATTGCTCCTGCTAGTCTCCTTCAACGTGTGTACCAAGATAGGTCTCCATTGTCTTTACGCGAAGTTTAATTCCGAACCTCTACCTTCCGTTTCCCTTTTGCCCTATCAAAGTACCGATAGAACGATGAACAAGGAGGAAGATAGACCAAAGTTTTGCCATTGTAAAATTTGGATCTCCTTTATGTTAGTATCTGCGTACGTAAAGAGAACCTATTATTGAGAAGAAGCTTTAGCAAAGACTTCACGAAATAGTTTTCTTTATGTATATTGAAAGGATACGAAGGGATTTATCTTCACTGTTTAAGTCAATATACCGGATTCAAGTTATACACATTTATACCTGTTATCACTTTTGTTTCTAAGCTATGAATTTTGATATTGTATATTAGAAGAATACAAAGAGATTTATCTTCACCATTTAAATCAATTTTTTCAATTCAATGTATTATAACAATAAATTATATGGGTGTCACCTTTGTTTCTGAGTTTCGAATTTTGATTACAGCATGGTCGACATGTGACAAAATGTGCGCATCCGACAAGGTAATTCATTATTCTCAATTAATTTGTCGCACAGAATGTATAGGCGCGACAACACCTGTTGTTCCCGATATACATAAATAGTATTTAATTGTGTGCAATTAATGTTCATCAATATAAAATATACACCCCATTTAACATTTGCCGGAAGTATATATTGTTGAACGTTGTTGAAGAGAGTCAGCAAAAATTATACATAAAGGATTTATTTAAATATTTATCTTGATCAAATTAATCATTTCGTTAAAATGAAAAGCATAACAATTACTAGCGTTATGTAACAGAATGTTCCATTAAAAACATAAAAAAAAAATTTTATAAAACAGAGTATCAAATTGAGTATCAAACAGAAATATCAAATTGTAGCGTAATGTCATAGCATTCTCTCTCTCTCTCTCTCTCTCTCTCTCTCTCTCTCTCCCCCCCTTCTACGTGAATCGTTCTTAAGTATTCAAAAGTCAATGAACAAGTATTAAGAATCCATTATAGAAATTAAGTTGGCGGACAATTGTCTTTTGGAGATATAGACTTCTTTATATATTTAGCTCACTATTATTTCTTACCGCATTTTATCTAATTATTTTTGTTTTATATTAGTCATTGACAATACCAAAGATAAATTTTCATAGCAAATATTCTACTTTTTAATGAAACGAAAATTTGCTGACGAATATTGAATAAGTTTGTTTGAAAGTAAAGAAAACTTTATCGAACCATATTTTAGAGTCGACCCTTCGTCTAGACGTAAGACTGGATCGGTGCCCAGCATCCATAGATAAGATTCTTGTCTAGCCTCTTCCGTGCCAACGCGAGCTAATGACCCTCTCATCCGGATCGCTCGTTCAAGGGTAGCAAACGCAGAAAATATTCAACATTACCAAATCGAGCAACGTAAGAAAAAAACATTATCGTTTTTTTTTTATAATGTCTATAGATACGTTTCTATTCATAATGTTTAAAAAAACATGAAGATAATTCTGCTTCAATATAAAAAGAGAGAAAAGTATTAACAAATGCACAAATATAAATTGTAACAAATTAAATTATTTAAGTATATAATCCTTTCCTCCTCTCTTTTAAAAAATATCAATTTATACATGTTTTAAAACATCATATTAAAATAGTACTCGTGGCAGTGAACTCTAATGTAGTTTAATGTTAAACGTTTGCTCAGAGTACACTTCGCCGACATATCAATTATCTACTTTCGTGTAACATTTATGGTATTATATTACTCTCCGACAGCGCAGGTATCGTTTAATCATGGACGGATATGGAATTAACAGCTAACAGACGATTAATTAATCAAAATTAAACATGTGCCTATGTAAAATGGCATGTAATATTTTTGTGTGTATACATATATACATATATATAATATATACACACACACACACACATATGTAATTAATTCGCATACGATAAAGTGTACGATAGATATAATCGTGGTTTATCATAAATTATCTACTTATTCCGAATGTTCTCAAACGCTCGGGAACTCAATAAAGCTCGGATGCCTGACTATAATGTATATAACATTACTTTTATTTTGATGGCATCGAGGTCTATGAAACCTCCAATCGATGCTCGATATCAAGACTAAATAAAGTATCCGCGGCACCGTTATTACTTCCGGCAAACTTCTGTCATTAATTCGACTGGAGGACTTTAAAGGGAAACGCCGCTGTAATATCTGTCTCGTGTTTGCCGTCGTTCAAGTTTTTATTCTCACCGCAAAATAACTTTCGAGAGATATGTTCGATTGCAGCTCCACTTATAGCACTTTTATATCACGTCAGTTTCGTACAAAAAAGTCCCATTTTTAAAAGAGATACTTTATAACATGTCGCTTTAATCTAAATTACTCGTATTTCATTGAATTTTTAAGGAAATTTTAAATAAAATGACAAGAAACAATTCCAATTCACTTTTTATCTTAGATTAATTAATTCGTTTCTGAATTGACTATCACTTCATTAATTAAACAGATATATGTATATATATATATATATATATATACATATACACATATAGAGAAATATATATCAGAGAGAGAGAGAGAGAGAGAGAGAGAAGAGAGGGAGGGGGAGAGAGAAAGTTAAATGTAAATACAAATAAATATAAATAAATACAAATAAATTATTTCGTGGAAATAATTTAAAAAATTGGTAAATATATATATATAAATGAGAAGTTAGTATTAGAATTATCGGTAGAAATATAATAATGCAGTATATATGCTAATTTAATTTTAAAATATAAATTTGCAATACAAGCTAAGTTTTATTATATATTGAATTTACAAAAATTATTACGCTATTCAGCACTCTTGCGTACACATATTTGTACGAAGTCAAAAATAACGACAATAACGACGATGTCGCATATGCTCCGCTCGATTTAACTCTCACGTTAATGCGTGCTACGAACGATAACGTTTCACAGCATTGCAGACATTTGTTACATATACATTTCAATGATTTGCACAAATGTGCGCTTCGGTCCAAAAATTAAATAAAATGCGCAAATTGTACGTACATTGCCGGGACATATTTATTCACGTGTTTATATAACACCGTAGTGCAATATGTAATGTTTAAAGAATTTTCTGCCGCGTGAAAGCAACAAGATTTAACTGATACGTCGATACGATACGTACACATTGCAACGGTCTCATCTCTCATTTGCCAAGTGATCTCGGCCTCCACTTCGCGAAGTTTGATATTCTGTCGGGAAATATATATTGTAGTCAGATAGAATATATTACACTTGTGAGATATTATGCCCATATTACTTGCGCCAGCAAAATAGGAAATGGCGATGATAAACTGCATGCTTATACGTAATTCGAATGAGATAGACCAATACTGCTAGGTTTTTACGGTTTACATCGATTTACGGCAATGATTTATGACGAGTTATGGCGCATTGCTGCTTATACGCCACAACTTTCTATACATTGACGGAATTCATAATTCAGGCATTACAAGAAATTTAGCTTCGACGTACGAAGGTCATGTACCTATGTGGTACGTGTGAGACGGTAGTCCGGATTCTGCTGAATCACGATTTCATGAATTATTGACGATAGCTGAACTGGAAATTGATTTTCTGATGTTAGCAGCGGTATCGTATTCACCAAACATTTTTTATTTCCAAGCGTTATGTATCGAATGTTTTTGTGTTGATGACACAGCTCGACTGTCCGATATCCGGAAAAATTAATCTCTTTGCTGAAAGATCAATACACTACACAATATCGTCGTCAATGAATAAGTATGGATATAAAGGACAGAATGTAACAAAAATTGCCGAACACGGGCAGATATGCTGTATTTTGAAATAGTATATTTATACTTATTAAAAAGACAAACAAAATTTTGCAAAAATACAGAGTGATTCTAAAATAAATTGTCAAACTTTGTGCAGATATATTTTTAAATCATTTTGAGATTAATTTTTTCTGTATTTATATTCATTAATATTTAATCGAGTTTTGTTCCGTTAATTAAAATGTGTGGAACGAATCAGTTAAATAAAAGACAAAATGATTTTTTATATGTAAAAGTTAATATAAGAATTGTGAATTTTCATCTGCAATGTAGTCGCATTGCGCAAAATGCGAAGAATTGAGAAAAATAGCGTTAACGATATTGAGCTCAAGGGAACAGGCATTTAAGGTCATAGTAACAAATACTACTTTGGAGAGAAATGGTGAAATCGAGAAACACTTAGGTGGTCGTTAGGTCTGATCGCAAAGATCGACAAAATTACGCTTGTTGTCACAGAAACTAGTCGAGTTAAAATCCTCAATACATATTGACTTAAAATAAAAAGATAAGTGATAGAATAAAATTGTTTTTCATAGTTTAATCATAATTTATTTTCATAGTTTAGTTTCTAAGCAAAATTATTTCCCATTTTGCATGCACAATTCTTTACTTCAATTAAATAATAGATTAAAAATTTGTTCTGTTAAACAGAACAAAATAAAGAGAAAACATATGTGCATGAGTAAAAATTTATTGAAGATATATCCGTAATTTTTTATGTGTATATAAAATGTATCTATGTGTTAAGCTATAGAATTAATGCAATCGCAGCTAATTTTGAACAGAATTGCAATCCCAGCAATAATATCAGGATAACGTGAAACAATTGGGCATTGGATGCGTTGACGCATACAAAAATCGATAATCGGTCGTATTGCTGTTAAACAAAAACAAATCGACCGAACAGTACTTGAAATAGTAGAAATAAATTCTTGTGACTCGCAGTAGAATTTAATAGAGGACCGAGATGGCTTATCGCTCTGACGGCTCGATACCGCTAACTGTCCAAAAAACATTGCTATTTCCTGATTTTATTATCCCGTCGTTTCTGTATTCCCGAAAAATCTCGTATGTCGTTATATGTAACGATTGAATACATTTTAATTTTTGTGCCCACGCGCTTCACGAAAAATAACACAATAATAGCCGCTGTTAACTCAGCAGCAAATATGCATCGATAATCAATAACAATATTTTACAACTTAAAATTTTGCATTGCCAATAATGTACATTTATGGATTATAATTCCCATTTCTGCTTTCTGTTTATTTATGGTAAATAATAAAAAGTGTAAAATAATTTACAATTTAGTCATTTAATTCTGACGAAAGCAACGTGAAATGGATAATATACAGCATAAATACTGTATTCGATATTAATTAATATGAAACTAACATACACAAGAATATTCTTTATTGACATAATTTTAATTTTCTGTGATAAACTGTTTACGTCGCACGGGATAACCTGGGATAAACTGCGCAATTTACAATTGTAAGCAAAAAAAAAAAGATAGAAGTTTAACCCTTACCGTACTAATATGGGTAACTAGTGACCGAGCGATTTCTGTTCGTGCAAGTTTCTTTGAGTCTTTCGGTAATTATAAATTATACTACATTTTATTTATTTTCCAAAATAAAGAGTCAATATTTATTCTAGAAAGTTGAAAGTATGTTGGTGAATTTTTAGAGATTTTTTTTATTATAATTCAAAGAAAAGGAGCATAAATTTTTTTATTATTTTGAAGAAGTGAAAAAACGAAGAGATTTGAAGTGACCCATAATGGTATGGATGAGGCACCAAATTGTAGATGGTATGGTAAGGGTTAAAAATGCTCAATTTATATATATTAGGTAAGTTAATTGAAAAATATGAATATATAATTGGCAGAAAGTAGCAATGCTCTGTAAGAAATATAATCAACTTATTTTTGTGGAAATGTGAGAGATTGCCGATGTGAACTAATGCCGCTTCTCGCTGACAAAAGTGTACTTCAAATTTTACGACGAATAACGTTACGCGTTCACTCTCCGCCAATTCCAAGACCCTTTATATCAAGCGAGTAAATTGGGAAATATATTTACGAGCAAGCGAAGTAATAACTTTAAGGAAAGAGTTCCAAGATTTGCTGAGATTACGTGTTACGTGTATGTTATAAGCATTTAACTCACATACTTCGGTTAGATGTATGCACGCTTTTGATTACATTTATATAGCAACGTCTTGCATTTCTCAATAATACACGTTTGCGAAACTACTTTAAAAGAATAAAAATAGAAAATAAAGAGAAGAGAGCTCTGAGAATAAATCTAACGTAGCAATTTGCATTTTTTATTAATTGTATGTGAACAAATATATTTTATTTGTGCATTAATAACTGTGCGTTAGTTCTCATTGACTTTTTTATTTTCTATGTTCGGAAAAATAATTTCTATCAAGATATCGCGAATTACGTGAATGTCAGTTTTAATAAGGTAATCCTAAAGGCGCGCAACGCGATTCGCCAATGAGTGCATCACAGCGCTGCAGCGTCAGCTAAGGATGCTCGTGTTTTCCACCGGGAAATAGAATTTTCACTGCTGCCGCGGGGACCATAGTTTATAGTTTCATGACGGAGATAAACGAGGAAAGTCGATACGACGCCGGTGAAAGTCGACAGTTGGGACGAAACGAGCGGGATGTATTAATTGCCTCGAATAAAGGGGAACGCTATGAACAAGAGATAGGAGGATCCCCAGTCTCAGAGAAAAAATAAGGGCAAGCATAACGTTTCAAGAAGCTCCCAATTCAGCGAAAAATATCGTAAAAGCATCAGATTAATTGTAAGAATCTGTGTTCTAGATAGTTTTATATTTACTCAATAGTTTTATTATTATTTCTTGCAAGAATATGTGGTTGGAATATTGGCGATTAGTGTGTTATTTATTAACGATAGTTGAATTCTTATTTTAAAATATTATGTTCGTATGTTTGTCCTAGATACATATTTTTCATTCCAAAATGGACATAACCTTAATAAAACTTCGGTATCTATTCATTATTTCGTTCAAATATTTTTTTTTTACATTTATATTAAACAAATTTTGCAATGTGATTTTTCGATAATTCCTCCTCGCTCGGAGGTATCTCGGAAGTCATCGAGAGGATTCGAAATTGGAACGGTGCTGAGAGGAGGTCGTCCACTCGTAAAATCTGTACGGGAATCGAATCGGGAGACGCTTTACGAAGCTGACTGCTATCAGATTCGCTAACTTTTACGACTAGTCGACGCCGCTGGTAAACGGACATGTCGATGTTCGCATTTCCTAAGTCGGTGGGATGTGACTTTGGAAATTTTATGGAACACTGCGATACACAAATGTTTAAAGACCACGAGACAGTGGTCAAAAGCTAATTAATGTTGCAAACTAGTTATAGGAAGAGATATACGTTTCTCTCTCAGTAGTTCTCTATATACGTATAATATATAAACAAGGATGTACACTATATCTAAATTTCTTGGAGTGAAATCTCACTTCAAAAGAGTTAAAATACTGCCATTATTAAAAAAGAGTGAAAAATTTGCGCTCTTGAATAAAATTTTCACTGTTTTTTCGGGGAGGATGAGATTCATTCCAAAAGGAAAGTAATATTATTCCTTTTTTGGAGTGAATCTCACTCCAAGAGAGTAAAAATCTGTCACTCTCATTAAAGTGTGTAAATTTTTCACTCTTTTTCAATAGTGGCAGTATTTTAACTCTTTTGGGGTGAGATTTCACTCCAAGAAATCAAAGAGTACGTATATAATTCAGAATTCGCGCAAAACTATGTTGTCACTAATATGTAACCGTTTTTTTGATTGCTTTTTCCCCAATTTGTTATTTTGTTTTAATAATAATAATAATAACGTTGTCATTAACAAAAGATTTCACGTGTCTCTGAAGCGTCCATGGCATTTCAAAATCGTTGAAAATTTAACGACATATGAAAAGTTAAAAAGGCAACGTGGGTGGTGAAAACGAAGATGTGGTATTCTTGTGGAAAGTGATGAGAATGCGCATGGGAACGGTGAAAATTTTTCGTCACGAGATTATTATACATATATATAGGTTTGAAGAGATACGGAGAGTGTAGAATCGTGCCGGGGAGGGGGTATTGTACGCCATACTCGAGCGTAAGATTTATCTCTACGAAACTGTAGCGGCTTTCGCCCGCATACAATTCGAGGGAATATCGTTTCCGCGCTGAGCGCGCGGCTTTTAATTAAATTGTATATTCGTGTGGACGTCGACGAATAAATTCTCTGCAACTGACGCGTGATCGTTACCGGCAAGGATCGCTTCAGAGTACGTCGACGTCTTGATGCAATCCGCGCGTATCGCAGCCGTCTCCGAGAAGCGAGCCTCGTCGAATTCTTTTGTGCCGACAGCCAAGCGACGCTCAATAGGGGGTCTAAGAGGTTCCGTGGGAAAGGACCAGTAATGAATTTTTAATTGGCCGCCCCATTCTCTTCGATTCCCGTAGAAATATGAATTGTCCGAGTCGCGTTAATTGCTAATTTATACAGTACTTGAGATGCTAGTTGAATTCCGACGTGATTTCTCGTGCACTCAGCTCTCCTTTTTATATTCCGAACGGTGCCTTAATCATTCGACGGTATTTTACACGACGGTATTTTAGCAACGTAATTTTCACCGGCGTAATATCGATTTCCGTAAAATTATGATTACTCGATAAGTACATTAGTTTTAATAACGACCCGCTCTCGCTATTGTGCGGTACAACGAACATTACGATTTCCATGTGGTAACTTTACCGTAACCGATGGTTCTAACGCGACGAGTTAAGGCAGAAGATATACATACTTTCGTTGAAACCTGCAATTTTATTTAAATTGGAATATATTATAATGTTAATTAATTCGCGTTACGTTCAGCTGTTCTCAACTGTAATCTCAAAACTTGGCTACGTATTAATGTCACTTACGGCTAACGTTGCCTGCTCCCATCTAATTATGTCACATTCAGCGTTATGCAAAGTCTGTTCTTAATTAGCATTAATTAAGGGCAATCGCGCTGACGTGACACAAATTATTCGCTTCTTACGTAGTCGCTGCGAAATTGGATTAAGATATTTAATAATATATCGCGAGACACTTTCTCCGTCAAGTTATTTTCTAACGTCGGTAAAAGTTTAATTAACGTTCTTTTTGAAAGTCAAGAGTGACGGGCAAAGATATACTTTTGAATACATGTGTAAAAAGAGAAGTTTTCTTTAGAGAATATGAAATTTTATTATTTTCAAAATTTAATAACATTTCTTTCTCTCTTTCCATCATCGTTAAGTGAATTAAATAAAAATAGACGTAAAGTCGTTAAGATGTAAATTTAAGAGTAGTTAGTATCACGAAAATCAAGATTAAGTATTCGACAATTGTACATCACAATTTAATTCGAAAATTCTGAATATCTTTCGCGAAGGACATAGAAATATAACCGCACAAGTCTTTGACAAGAATGGCTCGTAACCACTTGTCTGAAGACTGACCACATTGGTAATGATATTGTAGTTAGAATATCAGAATTTTGGTGCAATCTCTCAAGTACAGTGCCGTAAACTCGTCCAACTGCCATTGTATCTATTACTGGCTTGATATTGCTTAAAATGATATCACAGATTAAACAATCGCTTTTTGAGTGTGATGGTTGCAATTAAATACGCTACATAAATGTATAAAGATAATGCTGAATATATACGTTTGCAATTATACGAGAACTCATGAAAATTAGTCTTATCGTACATTTGAACTGATAATGTGAGACAAAAGTCACATGACAGGAAAACGCTGTTGTAATTTCCAGAATATTAATTGTACAAAAAATGTACAGATGTGTATATATATATATATATATATATACATATACATACAATATATAATAATACACGAGTTGTACGTAGATTCAAATAAAAAAATGTTATTAATATTTTATACGGTAAGTATAAATTGCTCTATACACATGTGCGCCTGTTTTATAAACTCTCGATCTAAATTATCGATTAAAATAATTTACGGTGTAACAACAAAAGATACACGTCGTTGAAGCCTCAGCTTTAATCCGGTGCTTTTTCTCTCCCGTAACGCCCATCGTAGTAGGCGAAAGCACTGGGATGCTATCGAGAGGGCTATTTTGCGAGTGGATACCTAGCATTCCCTCGGGCTACCATAGAACGTTCGCATGTACGCAATCTGCAGCGCGTTAATACGCACGCAACTGTCTCCATGTGCGTGTATAAGACCGACATAAATGCACATATACGTGGGTGTAAGCGTCAAAGCAGGATTTCTCAACTTATAATTTATCTATTTGTCGTAAACGGATTAAGAAAGTTAAATAATAGTACAATTAAATGCTCACTTTGCCATACTTCATTAAGACGGTTTTTTAAAACTTTGTAAATCTCTCTCAAATGTAACTTTTTTAATATAATTTCTCATATAATTAATATTTCCAATTAATTATGATCCGTTTAATGTGATTCGCTACGAGTCGAAAAACGATAAAAACTAAATTTTATGATGTATTCGTCAAGCATTTTCGCTTCTCATTTTACACTTATCTTTTGAGTTTTAATTCGGAATCCGTTTCGATTGAAACGCGATCCGCAGAAAATCGTACTTAACTACGCTCAAAGCTATCCGGATCGTAATATAAATCGAAATGAATCTGTTACTGATCGTTAGCCCCAAATATTGAATTCTAGCCTTATACATCGTGCAGAAAAATCGTTAAATACATACGTGAAACAAGTACACTTTTAGCGGAAATTATTTAAATACGAAAAAAATGTAAGTATTTGAAAACGCAAAATTTATAATAATTTAATAACTGTACTCGACATTTAAAATAAAGAATTAAAATATATAACGTTTTCGATAAAAATATGAATATTTCTTAATTATAATTTATTTCAGGCACACGCGTTATATATATATATTAAATAATATGGAAATATGAATCATTTTATTCGTCTACAATATATGTGGTAATGAATTTTGGATACGTCTACACTGTCATTAAATGTGTGGGTGTGCTGTTAGATATACTTTAATTCTTAAATAAATATTTTCGTATTAAAAAATACGAACATATTTATTTAAAAATAAAAATGCTAGTTTTTTTCAGATATTTTTACTCATGTTAACTACGTAGTGCGACATGAAATAATCGGAAAGCATTGAGGATTCCTGCGACAAAGGGAGGACCAACGACCAGCATTTGTTGCGGTACACACGGATTCGTGTCCTGGACGCTCGTATTCTCGATCATATCTCACCCGTACAATGGTCGTGCCAGGCAGTCCCTACTAATTAACAGTCGCTATTAGCCGACCTGGTCAATTATACCTGAATTATTCTGGCGATGATGTCGCGCCGATGATGGCTGTGCCCGACCACTGATCACGGTACGTACGGACGTACAGCATGACAAATCGCCACGTCCCAACGTTTGTCGTATGATGTCTCCAAGCGTAGAGGCAGCTAGAGCGGCAGTTAACGGATGGACGAACGTGCGTCCTCGATTTTGCATCGCGCGGCGTGTTGATTTTGGCACGGGGCGTACCGAAGCAGCGAGTTAATAATGATGGCGCGGTTTAGTAGCGAAGTAGATTTGCCTCGTGTATTATCATAATGATCAGCGAACGGAATATGATATACAGATGAGAAATTGGACGTGACGAATCGGAAATACGTTAAGTTCCATCATTTATTAATTTCGTTAAACTATAAGTCTCATTAAACGAGCAGTGTTATATGAATAAAATACATTGCCTAGAGATACACGCGAGTAAGTTATAAATAATTAAAGAATTTTAATTAATTTGTGTATGCTAAATACAATCATATCAAAACTAAGAATTTATAATAATATAACATTTCAATAAAACATTTATTTCTAAAATTATTATAAAAATAAAAATGGTGAGCAATGTTAAAATACTCGGAATCACATATGAATCTAACATTAAAGTCAAAATTTTAATCTTTTTCAAACATATAAATGTTTTAAGAGAAATTTTAATAATTGATATTGTAATAAAACAAGTAACCAAACTCGAGAATTAATATTGTATTATTATACATAAAAGTTCAATGTAAAATTCAGTCACATACTATCGTATAAAATTATCGCACAAAATATAGATATATATTTAAATCAGATCGAAATTAGACAAAGTGATACGAGGATTTTTTCACTATGCATGGTCATTGATAAAACATATAAAATTCGAAAAATCTATTTAATTCAATTTAAATATTTAAATAAAATTGTATTTATAATAAAAAAAACTATTTCATTAGAAGAGCTATTGACTTTTTCGCACATATTCACTTTCATTACATATATATATATATATTTTATATAGGTGTATGAAGAAAAAACTTTTCTCTGGAAAATGTTAGATAACGGCAGAAAAATCCGATAAATATGATTAAAGATTAATTCGTGTGATGAGCTACTCGAAAGGGAAGCGAAAGATATTTATCTTACTACGGTCTCCCATCATCGTAACTTTGACCTCTCGAGATATCAACTCGTTGGCGCACGTTATCAGCGACGCGATACAAGTTTGTGAAGACTGAGAGATAAGAGTGAAAGTACCTTCGGGATTCTCTCCTCAAGTCTCAAAGAGTTTGGCCCGAACAGGCTGATGTATCCTGTCTTTGATTCGGTTATTCTCTATGAAGTATTTTTATGATTTTATCGAGATAAGAATTTTTAATTATATCATAAAAAATAATATCATTGGGAGATTATAGAATAAAAACATTAAAATTTGGCTACATATTCATACTATATATTGTATCACACAGATTGTATTAGTTGTACTATCATAATTTTGCATTTCTATCTCATAATAATAATTACAATTCGAAATTTATAACATATCGTTCTCTCGCTTAAATTTGTCTCTCTCTCTCCTCCCCCCCTGCCCCCCCCCTCTTTCTCTCTCTATTGGTTTACATTATTAATAATAAGCTAAACCATTCGCGTTGCATAATATGTTGAGGTAATGAATTATATAATTTTCTCCTCTCTCCCTTATCGCCGAATATATTCAATATCTGCCAACGCGATATCTAAAACGACCAGCATGTTGCAGCAATAAAACGCGATACTTTAAAGGAAAGCGTGGTGCGCTATTACGATCTGGCTGTTCGTTTACACGTACGCGACGCGAGTGATGTGTAACGTAAGCGCGAGATACAGCTGCAAGAAGGCAAGTGCCAGGGAGATGGATAGGAGAAAATGGATGAGAAAAGATATGGATATATTGCAAAAGAGACGACAGGTGTATATTACCAGTACCATAGAAGCTATGCGGCAGGCGTCAGCATAGGCTTTTCCGCACGCTTGTATTATCCTTTATGCTCAAAAGGAATCCCGTGACTGAAAGCCCTAAATATCAGGTCGCACAAATTGCATTCAATGTTCAATGGGATTTAGTACGACGCGCATCGAGTATTCAACAGTGCTGAGAGTCAGTGAGTGAGCGAGTGAGAGAGAGAGAGAAAAATATATAGATATATACAGATAAAGAACAAAGAGAGAGAAAAAGTATGACTTCTCTTTCTCTCTCTTACGGGTAATACGAGAAATATATCTATGCATTCCACGTTGCTCGATGCAGTTTGTTGGATACTAGTAGAATTTTGTTTCGTGCTTGGGGTCGCATCAAGAATCTTGATTCCACTAAGGTATTCTGCGGTTTTCAGTGGATATATAGCACGTAAAGAGAACTTAGCGACTTGAAACAGCAGAAAGAGCTACATAAAATTTACGTGTACTCTCGAAAAATAAAATTTTAAAGAATTTCTTCTCTTGTAAGAAACAAGTATTGTAACATGTTTTATTTTATTTTTATGATAAAAATATCTCGCGATTGGCAAATATCACTATTTAGTTGCAATTGTATACTGAGTATCCTTCTTACAAATAAAAGAAATATACAAAAAGATTTAGTTCAATTAATTCGTTTGATGTGTGTGTGTGTGTGTGTATAATTTGTTTGATTTATATTAATAGCATGTAGAATTTGAATGATAATAGATAACTCCGTTAATAAATCAAACTAATCAAGACTCCTAGTGCCCTTACTCTTTTCAATTCTTTGATAATAGATAACCTTCTCAAAAAGGACGTTAATCTTTGTATCTTGTTACAGTCCCGAAAGATATAAACTACAGGCTATCATGCATTAGAATATCGTGAGATAAAATACAAACGATTTTACAAATTATTTAAAAAAAAAAATAATAAGTATATTTAAATATTATCTTAACATAATGTATTGTGCTAACAATGAATTATCTATCAGCCGAAAGTAGTTTACATGTATAAATTCATTCTGGAACTGGATTTTAATCCAATTTTCATGGTGAATTTGAATGCAGACAACGTCATCGGGCGGAATTTCGAAGCTTCGCTTTACTATCATTGAATCATTCGATCCCCGTCAATCGCATATTAAATCAGTGTCCATCACTTTGGTGCATTTAGCGCGCGCAGCCGTTAATAGTCAGGCAATCTCTTCGTACGTGAACGGAACAATAAGTACGTCATGTCAACACATACCACAATTTCACACTACTTATTAATATTAAATTATTTAATATCGATCAACGCAACAATAACAAATTTTTAGAAATTCCTTTATGTAAAATAAATAATAGCAATAACGGTACAAAAGAAAAAAAAATTATAAAAAAATTTATATGATTTGTTAAATAATATGTGTATACATATAATAAAGAAAATAAAAGAAAAAGATAGAGTTTTACGAAATTGTAGTAAAATAAATAACTGTATGAGAACATTTATAACGTATTAATTTTTTCTCCATTATTTTCTCCGTTACAAGATTATTTCGTGCGGATAACTGATGCGTGAAACATCTTCCTTCCACAACTATAACATATATCTACAGACGCGGTGTGCAGCGTTGAGACACGGAGTTATGAAATATTTCGACCGGTAACGATTAATCGCGGCTTCACGTCGCTCGTGCAGAAATAACCGTCTTATAACCACAAAATAATTTATCGTGCTTATTCACTACTTGTTAATTTATTTTGCATCACGGCGGAAAAGGCTCATCCTGGCGAACTTCTATTATTATATTCATATATTTGTATCAACGAGTTATAATTTCCTTAATGAAAAGAAATAGTACTCTATTTTTATAAAAGATAATAAATTAAAGAATTTTTCGTCTCTCTCTCTCTCTCTCTCTCTCTCTCTCTCTCTCTCTCTGTCTTTCTCTGTCTCTGATTCTCTTCCTTTCTCTGTTAACTTTTCAAAATTTTATAAGTTATATTGAAATTTTATTAAGTTATATTAATTTTATAAAAGTATCTAGCTAACTTTTTAAAAATTTTAAGAAAATATTAATAGACAACAAATTAATTTTTTTCTAAAACTGGTAATTAAATTGATATTTCATTATATACAAAGAGGAAAAAGGATTATTAAACGTTTTCTTTCGAGAAAGAGAGAGAAAGAATTTAAAGATTGATTAAAAAAATTTTTTTTTTATTACTGCTGCATTAAATTCTTTAATCAATATTTGTTATATATGCACATATAACGTTATTATTATATTCAATTGCAAATGTTGCGTAACAAATTGTACAACAACGTAATTTCCAAGTTTGATCCCCTACCTTTGATACAATCAATCATCGATCAGAGCAGCGATATATTAAGTATAAACAAATAGTCGACGGCATAGTTATCAGTATGAGCACGCGGTACATGATATATTATATATGTTCCACTATTAAAAAATTCTTTTTAAATATAATACTCTTTCATTTTTTATTATTATCTATTAAAAAACAATTTCGAAGGTTACCTTTATAAGAAAGATATTATGATGATTTTGTATGTTACTTTTATACTACTATTCATTTTACGAATATAATCCTATACATTGCATAAAAACTTTCCGTAAGAGGTAATTTAACACAGCAACAACAATTAATTATTTTTCATTATTCTTGAACATGGAAACTGCAAACGACTCGGACTAAGACGCGCCCGACTCTTTCTCTTTCTCTCTTTTTCTCTGGTAAAAAGAAAGAATTATGAGAAGTATTTTTTCTGGTTTACAGTAGTTCTTACAATTAGTAACCTGTGCTTCAAAATCTTTAAGAAAAGTTTCCCTGTAAATACAAGCTTTTATTTTATGTATGTTGCAACTTGCAAATGAATTCTTGAACTAAAAAGAAACGATTTCAAATTAATCGAAAAACATTGAATTTTTTATTTTTCTTTCTTTTAACTACATATTTATTAATAATAAAATTTTATAATCTATCAATAAATTTCAAAATTATTTAATAATTTTATATATTGATAGTTTTATAATTTTTATCTGTGTGTCTTGTCTCAAACTCGACAATCTAATTTTTCCGAGTGTGAAAGTATTTCGCGTAATTTAAGTAGCGTTCATTACATTCATGATAGCGATTGTAGTAACCATAATATATAAGCTCCTAATTTTCTCCATCTAAACTATCTAAAGTTGTTAAGTAAAACGCAAGACAGTATAATTATCAACTATAATTAAGATTATACTCACAACAGCCGTTACCATAAATTTATAATCGTTTATATGCGTTTTTCTGGAGCCAAAAAGTGTGCATATGTGTACAGAAAAGTAATAATGAGAACAAGAAAGAAAAAAATTTAATATTAGCGTATCGTAATAATATCATGAAAATGCAAAAAAATACAATTTCCTTAAACAAATCATGGTTTATTTGTGCGTAAATAGAGTTGCCCCGGAATTGCAATGGCATGTAAACAAAGTGCTTAACGAGGGCTTTTATTATTCGTGGATGATGTAACGGCATAAAAGTTTCTTGCATGTTGTAGCGTTTATAATATGCATTGCCTCTCAACTAGTTCTAATGCTGACAGAACACATTATACAAAATAAAATATAATTTTTATTGTTTATCTGATCTGGTTATTAATAAACAAGGAACGAATAAGTATCTCGGTATCAAAAGGAAATTGTAACGTTGACATTTAATTTTTATTTCCGCTTCCGCTGTAATTGCAATTTCGATAATAACGTTTTAAAAAATGTAGTAATGATCTCAAGAAAAATCATAAACTTGTTATTATTATATTCGTAAACCTTTTCCAATTATATATAACGAGTATAGTAAAAAGTCCGTGTACCGTGGAGTTAGATATTCCACCTGGAAATTACTGAACTTTGACTCGTGATGGTTTTCTTCCTTACTATGATATTACGGTTTTGTATCATAATGAAATTGCTCCTAAAACATGGATTTCCGCTCTACTGTGACGTTTACCATGGTCGATACTATTGTAATACGGGTCTACTATGCCGAGCTCAACAGCCACTGTTATTGTAATACCTTGTATGCTACGTCCTTCCTTAGTCCCCTCACCTTCCTCTCTCTAGAGTATTAGACATCGCCTGGGTGGTCTTACACGTTCAAGTCTGATACCAGCGACATGCCGTGCGAAAGTAGATTATACTTACACACCCGAAGGAGCGTACAAGTTTCGCAAACTTTAACCGACCGCGATTATAAATCGTCGTCCCTCTCTTCCGGTTAGCTAGATTTCACGGAAAAAGAGCAGTTTTATCGAGTTTCGGGATTTTAATTATTTATCCTAGGAAGACAATAAATCACTTTGCGAAGCATTGATTTCTCCTCTTACCTGCTTACCTTTTGTTAAGGCATAAAACGTTTTACGCAAGTAGCGTAATATTATGTAACTTGAAAATTTACAATGCGAAAATCAATACGCAGGTTTCAAAAATTCAATAAACCATGACTATGAATTATCGTTCTTTCGGAATTAAAGCGCGAGCTTGGGAAAAGTGACTATACCTGTGAATTAGCTTTGCCTCAGTGAAACCTTCAAAAGAATACGATTTATAATCACGAAGCGATATATCGGATAATAGTTACGCTTCATTTAACGGTTATAAAATAGTTTAAGAATCCCTCTATCGCCTTCGATACAGGAACGCTCTTAGGAAATTTTCTTTTCAAACGATTTTCTCGACTAATCTGACGGATAATATGGGCGCATGAAGCTGACATATAGACTGTCACTGATAAATTTCATAAGTTTATCCATGACAAGTTACAATTTTGAAATAAAAATTTAAAGTTACTTGTAAATCAAATTGATATGGAACGCTCATTCGTATCTTTTTGTTTTCAATCTAATACTAATAATTCAAGCCCTTTATAATTTTATAGAACAGGACTTAAGATATTACATGTCCTACTTCCTACTTCGAATGATTTTAATATCTTATGGCTATTTAAATACTTACAATTCCAATTTGTAATTCTAATATGAAATAAAAGAAATTATATTATTAACCCTTACCGTACCATCTACAATTTGGTGCCTCATCCATATCATCAAGGGTCACTTCAAATCTCTTCGTTTTTTCACCTCTTCAAAATAATTTTAAAAATCTCTAAAAATTCACCAACATACTTTCAACTTTCTAGAATAAATATTGACTCTTTATTTTGGAAAATAAATAAAATGTAGTATAATTTATAATTACCGAATGACTCAAAGAAACTTGCACGAGCAAGAATCGCTCGGTCACTAGTTACCCATATTAGTACGGTAAGGGTTAAGAAAAAATCATAATATGACCTGCATAGCATATTGAAGCTAACATTATTTTCTCATTTTTCATTCGCGGTATCGTTATTGGCAGTGTCTCTTTTTCTTTTCCCACCGAAAGAAATCCGATTCGTGGTAAAAGAGGTACGTGTGCAAGAGCACGATTGCTGTCGGTACCGTTGCAGATTCCGCGGTTCGCTGTTTAGCAAAAGGAACGTTCTAGGCAACGAGAGTTCACGCATCGTTGGGGCGGATCAAAAGATACCTTAATGCAATTGCATAGCGTTTGCGCGCTATCACAATATTTACGAAATATCCTTTCTGCCATTCCGTTCAGTTTCGGTTTTTAGCGAGGCACGAGAACGTCGTCGTCATTGTGAAGAGAGATTGGAAGGGAATTCACGATGTAAGAAACGGCGGCGAAGTCATTCGACGCGACTCGACATGCTGAGACCGACAAGAAACCCAACGGTCTTGCAAAGACAGAATTCGTGGGAATCCGAGCGTAGCTGTGTCGTCAATAGAGGAAACCACCCGTTGCTCTCTCGTGCTTTAGCGCTCTTGTGCCAAATTAGCTTTCAGACCGAGCAATTAACATCACGCCAGACACGATGTCTGACAGACGAGGAGCTGAGATTTATCGAGCGACAATCTATCTCACGGATCTCTTTCTGACATGCGCAACGCGACGAGATTGTTCCGCGGTGTCGCTGAAATGATTTCTTCGTGTCAATCGAGATATTTCAATTTGTCTTAAAGAAAACGATATTTTCCACATCATTGTGCCAACGACAGATTCGTTCGTAGTAATTATACTTTAAGTACATTTTCGAAACACATAGAAGTAAAAATTTCATTTTGCTAAATAGATAAACAGTTGTTTGTCTAAAATCTGAGACAAGATAGATATGAATTCAACAATGGCATAACTTTGCTAGTGTACGTGACAGAGATATAATTGAAATTCGTGAAACTGAGCGCGATGAATAAGCGAATGGCTAATTCGAAGGGGTAAGAACCCCTTTGTCGTCATCCATGCGCGGTATTTGTTTATCGTGTTTTGCTTCCGTCTGGCTTGGATCTGTTTTCATCCTGATATGAGCAAGCATAGTCAGAGGGTTGCAAATTTGTATAGGGTGTACAAATTCGTCGGTCAGCGGTCTCAAAGCGCCTTCGATAACGAATCGCTCGAAACATTAACAGTTTTTATCTAACGTATAACTGTTTTCTGTTTAATTACAAATTGAAAATTTTCGAAATTGCACTGTGAATTATTTATGAATGCGTATGTACGTATGAACACTTGAAACGTATTTGCGCGATTCCGAGAAATCCGCTTACGTCATATTATATAAATAACGAAAACTCGTATATTTACATTGTTTCGATAATGCGGATAGAAAATATTTATTACAATAATATATTAAGGCGTAATAATGCGATGTGTAATTTCATTTTAAATATTACAACTTATCGATTTTAATCAAGTGGATGTTTGGTGACGGATTTGATAAATCATATTGCTGTAGGATGATTGGGTCGTGTTTAAATTGCAGATATTTGAATGGGCGAATACTATTACAATTACTTCAGCATCGAATACTCAAATAATCAAGCTAGAAAAGATGACACTGTCATATATTAGAATTTAGTCGTACACATAAAATCACCTATATTCGTGTTATATATAAATAAGTTGTGTCTTAATGATCGAAGTTATAACAAATCGGGAAGAGAGCGTGGTTGTTGCGCGTAATACTCGCCTTTCTTCGCGACTACTCAAAAGAAGCTTCGAGTTTGGAGCGCAGTCGCACGTTTGACGACGTTTGAATTTAAGTTTAATGTAGAATTCGCTAAGAGAGCAAGCGCCGGTCATTCAGGCGGCTGCGAGCCATTGAAAATCAGTCACCTCATTCAAGCGGGAACATCGTGACGAAACTCGAGGAAAATCAATAGAGCCGGGCACCGACAAAATACAACGCCGACCGCGCGATGCGGTCCGTGTAGCGTGCGCGCGATATAGATGAGAACATAAATAAAAATGACTTTCGATGCACGTACCTCCATGCTAGTAGTTTGGAGATATCACGCAATTTTTTAATAAGCGTAAGCACTGCGCGAAAGGGAGCAGGTACCCGCGGGGATATTTGTCATGGATTCTGCATGAAAATTGAAATGTATGGCTTTGCAACCAATCATCTCGCGCTGACGATTCACATATCGTAAATCTCGCGAAGAAAAAAAAAATCAATCGCATATCTCCAGTATTTTTCTCTAATGATGACTAATAGTCAAGAGTATAGACAATTAATAGCACAAACAAAACCGGAAAAAAATAAATCTAAGGGAGGTGTGGAAAGAGAGGCCGGTTTTCATAGAATTCAAATTTATAAGATAGGTTAAAAAAATAAATTAGAAAATTTTTAATCTGGATTCAATTAAAATCTAAATATAGTACAGAATATTCTGTGTATATCGCAAATTAGGGATCCTGTACATTACCGCAAATTATACAGCAAATTATACTACCCTTGTCACATAACCTTACTAAAGAGCAACGTCACATAAAGGTATTATATGCATGCATAGAATTATAATAGCTCTAATAAGCGCGGAAATAATTACTGATAAATGATTCTTGTGTTTCGTGTACGAAATAAAAAATTGAGTAATCAAGAGTTTAATTTCTATCGCTTAATCCGTTTGTCCGCGACGATTTGATCCGAATACCGGGCTGCTTTTAAGCCGATTTCCGGATAAATCTCTTTAATTAAAAGTCTCATTAATAATTGGAAACGTTAATTGAAAGTCCTATTAGCATGATATAAGTGTCGAGTAGTACCAAATCGATTGGTACTACTCGACACTTATGCAAATAAACTTTTCCGCCATACGATTCTAAATTAATTACTGAACGTAATAGATACGTCTATACGTATTTACTTTTAATCACGTGGCACTTCATACGACGTTTAAATAAAGACTGTTGTTATTTATTCTGTATTATATATATAGCGTTATTTATTTTCATATATTAAATTGTTACTTTTAAGGTAAATATTGATAGATTCTTCACTTACTAATATCATTTTTAGCAAAAGCAGTTAAAAAATTCTTTTTCTAATGATGAAACAATGCTTAGAGGATTAAAAACTGCATTTAACAACAATTTATATCTATTCTTTAAAATATACGTATTTTTTAAAAATATAAATACGTAATCTCTCTCTCTCTCTCTCTCTCTCTCGTTCTGTACGAATTTGTACAAAGGTAAAAACATAAGAGTAAGGTAATATTTCTATTAAATTTCAACGAGAAATAATTCATGCCTTGCATAAGAAAGTTGACGGTGTAAATGCGCTTTCGTTGGAATTTCCACGGAGTGACCCATTGTATCAGGAACTATTTTAAAGACGATCGTGCAACAAACTCTTGAGTTTGTCTTCTAGGAAATCGCAGGGAGTATTCGAGATCGTAATTTATAGCGTGGAACGCAATCGCTTTATTTCGGCTTGACTAAATTTGCCGCTTCCAACTCGCCTCGTCCGCCAGTTATGTTTACGCGCGGCGGAACTTACAAAACTTAACTGAATTAACTAGTTAACAAGTAGATTATGCACACGACATTTAGCTGCCAACTTCGTTGAGCTCGACAGACTTACAGTTTTCCGTATCAAAGTACGAAGTAACCCGTGGAATTCGCCGTAAATTAGAAGCAAAACTACGTCCTGTTATGTCCGCGTCTAAAGCGCATAGGGATGTCTGATTAATTTTGTATTAACCTCTGTTGTTAGTATGTTCTAATTGAATTTATGGCGAAACAAGCTATATTTCACGTATGTTGTGTACGTTAATTCTGAAGCATGCACGTTGAGGTATTCTTCTATCCCAGAGAAGATTGCCGACATATTTCATTTCACATCCCGTTTCTCTTTAGAAAGATTGAAAAATTGTACTACTTCTACTCATCCAGAAGAGACTGACTGGCCTTGTTTAAAAAACAATATACCTGAATTAAAATATTTATTAAATAAAAAATATTGCGGAAACATATGAAATTTCTAACTATTGAACACGAGAGATATTTTCGTCTCGCGATATAACCAGTACGTATGTACACTGCACACGTATGTGATTGCAGAAAATATAATTTATTTTACGATTTTATTTAATTATTACCATAGCCGTACCCATGTTTTATAATACAGGCAGTAGTATAAATCACCAACAATTTCACAATTGCTAACACGCGACGAATTATTATTACGCGCGGCGGTGCCCATGAAAAAGCTATCCTTTTATAATACATTGGCTTTACATATTTTTCATGAAAAATCGAGAATAATTTTCTGGAAATATTCATAAAAGGAAATTCTTTATCCCGGTGCGCTATACATATAAACAATTATCACAAAGGAAAGATTTTTAATTAAATGCAATCTTAAATTTATTATTTCTTCATTGTCATATATTTGAATATTTCTTATTCCATTTGGCATATTGGTTTAATAAAGGTTATATGATGGATCTGCTATAAACAATCGATAAATATTATTTAAATTTTTTATCGTTACATAAATAAAAAATTCATATCAAATTTTTTAAGGAATTACAATCCTTGCTAAAAATTACTTCGAAATTTTTTCGATGCATCGAGTGTATATATTCAATGCGTAATAAATTTAGTAGAGCATACAATTGAAATAATCTATAATCCGACGTCTGTTGTTTCCTGTAATGAGAAATCATTTGCTATATAGATGGAATAGCAATTGCGTTTAACGTCGAAACAATGCTTTGGATAAACAATAAATGCCTTCACCACCACACCACACAATTTTGTGTTTTATTCACAAACCAACGCTATAGACGTTATTGCTCATTAACGTGACGTATAAAAGCGGTTTGTTCGCTATCGGCGCACACGTAATTTTCGCGATAAATATATCCAACTTGAAATTTTTGCATTTACTGAACGTTAATATAACCGCATCAAAAATCGTACGAGCTTGCGACCAAACATCCCTGTTTATACAGCGAACCGCAAAACATGTCAATTATGCCCAATTGTATTCTCCAACTTCAAAGAGAGCTGATTATCGTTCCATAAAATTACGTCACATCAATCGCATTTATTCTCTTGCCATTTCAATATATTTTGTTAATTTTTGGATTTTTTCAGCTTACGAGAAAAGTCGAGAGAGAGAGAGAGAGAAAAAGATGTAAACAAAAAAATAATAACGAATTTTATTATTAGTTAATTATCGATTTAATTAATTTAATTCCCCCCCCCCCCCCCACAGGATTTTCCAAACATAAATAATCTCATATATGTACATAATTGCACATTGCACCGATTGGTTTTTTTAATGCGCGGTGCACAGATTAAAATGCAAAATTCGCATTGCGTGATGAAACATTTTACGTAACATTTTATATACATTTCTCGTATTTCAGTTATTTTGTATTAGATATTACGTGTGAATTAGATATCGTTTGGGAAATGGAGTCTGCCGTTGCGTGCAACAGAGAGAGAAAAAAAATATCAAATCACGCAGTGTGTCGACGCGCGTGTACGCGAATCGATTTGAAAAGAGCAGCCCGACGGCAATTTTCCGGACGTCCCGGGCGAAAAAACCACCGCGTGCGCGTCACAAAGCGTAAAATGTATAGAGCGTGCTGTCATAGAACACTGACACGACGCTGACGAAATAAGCGGACAGGTGCGGACGACTGGCCGATAACCCGATGACCCGGATACCTTGGATGATATCGATTAACCGTCGAATGTTCGTGTAGCCGCGACCATCAAACGCGTCGGCACCTCGTATGTGTCACCCCCTTTTCCCTTCATAGCCCGCTATTTTCTGACCATCGTCCATCCCTCGAACTCTGTAGTCTGTAATACTCGATCTCTCGTATCTCTTGTACTTACCCGACCTCTCGCCTGTCGTCTCCTCTGGTCTCTTCGCTCAACCGGTCGACCCGTCCGTCCATCCATCCCTCGGTTACATCCCTTCCCGTCCCTGCTGCGCAACGAAATTGGATTTATGGCTTTATTTTCCTCCTTTGCGGACGACGTCTATCAGCAGATTGCTCGCTGAAAGCGCTGCTTCGTATTACGACGACATAATGGACGTCCCGTGCGACCTTCCGCGCTGCAAGCGTAGCGTAATCGAAAAATCCTAAACACAAACACGATAACGGACGCTTTGTTCTCTCTTTTTTTTCCCTACGTTCGTCTTGTTGAAACGATCCTTCCGAAATTTGAACGTTATATTACGTTCTCGGTTCCGATGTAATTACAATCTAATCCAAAGACTTCTCCGCTAAAGCCTGTTGGTTAAAAGATGAGCTCTCGCTTTCTATTCACGTTCACAAAATGTCATTTCTGGAAATCTTCATCTATCACGAAAGTACGAGATCTATTAATATTTCGACGTTTCTGCAGGATCGTTTCAGCTCTTGACGAGAATAAATATGTATAAACTATAAATACGTAAAAACGCAGCGCGATATTAAAGTCTGTTTTCTAGTCGGTTCTTATATATTTAAGACCGTCTCAAGAAGTCTCGGGACACAGAATTTTAAGATTAGTATCTTAAAACATTACTGAAGACGGTTTTAAAATAAAAGCGAACTAAAAATACCAGCCGAAAATAATTACTACTTTGGCGCGTCATTCTGAAATATTGGACGAAACGTTGCCCGGCACGCCATTTTACGATACTGAACCACTGCGTAATGCATTCTTTACGCATTTTCGTGCATTCCTACTTCTCGTGCCAGACGTACGTTATGCCTGTCTCGTTCAATCATGAAAAGTGGCGAAGGGACGTACTGAACAATGAAACAAATAACAATAATTCAGTAATTTACCTGGCGCTCCGTCGCGCCGTTCAACTACAAGCCAACCGCCGCCGTGTTGCAACCGCTTCGGTCTGAACTGAGGCGTAAAGAACCGAGCCCTGCCGAGCGCGAGCGATCGGCCGATCACGTGACCGAACGAAGTTGGCGTCTGCTTGATTCGCGCGCTTTTCTCTTTCCTCACCTGTTGCGTTTGGTGAGATTCGTCGCGTGTGATTGTTTCGATTTTCTTAGATAAGTACGAAAGTCAGTGACAGAGCTTAACACTTTTCGTGATGAGTCTTGTATTGGCGTTTTGAGTGTATGTGCATGTCTCGTTACGAGAAGTGCGGAGTGTTTGCTTTATGCGCGCTTATTCCATCCCGCGTCGCGACATAACCTACAATTTGATGTGGCACCGTCACCGGTGCTGGATATTTCGCAAGGTAAGTTTAAAGAATCTATTGTCATTAAATTGAGTGTTCGGAACAAAAGCCGTATCGTTAATTTTGGGGAAAAGAAACTTGGCTGTTGTCAGTGCTTCTTGTCAAGTGATATTCTTAAAGCAGCCGTGTATTTGAAAAAGGATTAGTAACAACACACACTTTTATATTTTAATTTCTCATTAAGAGATGTCAAGAATGTCAATTTAACTTACGTTTTTTATATTTTTAAATATTTACTGGACATTATTATTTTAAATAAAAAGGGAGTAGACTAACGAAATTAAAAAAGAAATAATGTGCATTGTTATTCAATAGTTACTGTAGTTATACACATAAAAATTACTCGATATGACCTCTTGATTGAGTTGAGAGATAAATATTACATACTGAAATTTTTGCAGTTTATATTGCTCAAGCATGGCAATGCTAGATTATCTTTCTGCTGAACTCACTGCTACTTGTGCTGCAATTGGATATTATGATGGAACTACTTACCATTTAGACAAGAATTGCTTAGGTAAAGATTTACTTTGATTTTGTTTTGAAATAACATATTAAAGTGAGATAAAATATTTGATAATATATCAATTTTTTAATAGAAGTTATAAAGGATCTTATCAGATATCTTAAAAGAGATGACGATACACATACTATAAGACGCTTTCTTGGACAAATGAAATTACTTCAGACAGATCTTGTAAAGATTCTTATACATCATGTTAAAAATGTTGAACTTTGGGATGTCTTGTTGCGGTATGTATTAGTGTACAAATAGAGTTAAATATATTGAACGTATGGAACATTATTACTCACAAGTAGAGTTGAAGGAATATATTCAATATATGAAACATATATTATAACTCTCTCATACTTCATGTAAGAACATAACTGTATTATTTATCTATTTCTTTTAAACAGATTACTTATTAATCTGACAAGCTCTGCGTTTGTAATTTACAATGAACAGATACCTACTGAAAAAACAATGCGTAGTTTCTATCAACAAATTCTTACATATTTACAAGAGTATAAAGCAGCGTTAACCGATGAGGATGTGTGGTTGACAGTGGCTGGTCGTTTAGGGACTCTATTTAACATTGTAAGTGGAGAAATTTTATGTCCTTGTAATAGATTTTATCAGTTTCAAGATAATTTTTATTTTATAGGATAGTACAGAAAGAGAAGAAGAAAATGAATTAACAATTGAAAGAATTCTTGCTTTTATTAGAAATGTATTGCAAGTGCCACCTAATGACAATGATAAAAGAGTTGATAATGATGCCACTGTCCATGATGAGGTGAATTATGTCAACATTCAAATTTTTTTATTCTTAAAATGTGTTATATGGAATATTGTTTTAAGTGGCATACATACATTTTTTTATAGCTATTATTTGCATTTCATGCATCTGGCATAGTGGATATTATATTATTTATTGTCAGTAACAAGAATGAACAACAGTACCACATGCAAATTTTAGAGGTATATACAACATATTAGTTATATTTATTTACCCTATTTTTATATTTTATTTATATATTTTATTTCAACATAATTCTATAAAAATACTGTTACTAAGAACTTATTGTTTATTATTCGTAAACTTGTTACTCGTAAATAATATTTTCATACTTTGCTAGATTATATCTTTAATGTTACGTGAGCAAAATGCAAGTTTGTTGGCTGCATCTGGGTTGCAACGTAGCACCGCTGAAAGAGAAAATGACGAGGCTAGTCTCGTAGCCTTGCGACAAAAAGAGCTACGTGAAAAAATTTACAAAGTAAAAAAGTACGCTGGGTCAAGGTGAGTTTATATGTATTATTATTTATTAATAAGAAAACTATCAAAATTTATTGATAAAATAATGTGATTAATTGAGTGTCCTATATAATTTATGCGCATAGACAATACATTGCGATTCTTTGTGTCAAAAGAAACACTGTTCCATTAAATTACATCCAAATAATTGTTTCTAAATGAGAGTAATTTAAAACTAACAAGTGAGCGCTTTAACAATAAGTTACGCATGAATCAGAGGCATTACACGCTGGACATATATACGCTGTTTTATTATTTCTTTTAAAGATTTTTATAACAACTATGCATGATATCTGACATAAAGAATTGCGTTATGTATTTCATATACGCGAATTTTAGGATACTATCCTATGTACTATCTACATAACGTTAAAATTACATTCGTTTTACTTGTACTATACAGCTGTATAAATTAAAAACCGAGAAAGAGAAAGATATATATATATATATATATATATATTGTGTAAATTAATTTTTCTCTAACAAATTTAAAATAATTTCTTTGATATAAAACAATACAAATGTAGTTATGTGAAATAAATAGGATTTATACGACGCATATTTACTTAAAAATTCGCTTACTTGAAAAAAGTTCGTTTAAAATTAATGATACTCGAATTAAAATTGCCTTTTTTAAATATGTACTTTTAATTTGGTTTATTTAATATGACGACGTCTTGTCGTAACAATGTCTGTGAGTTTAATTCAGTTCTATTCATACGTTAGCTTTATTATCCGTACGTTTTTACCGTGATACACGGGAGAATGCATTTAATGCGGATGGCTACCGCGTAATTACCACTTTAATGAGCGGCCACAGCTAAAAGCCTGTGATCGTAAAAATGGGATGACTAAAAGGCGCCGATTGCTACTTGACGGATGCCTTTGGGAGTTACCGCGGTGTGTTCGCGATACGATATGCGTATAATGAATATGACCTAGTTTTTAAGGTAGGACCACCCGAAGCATGAATAGAAGCTTTTATCCACTTGTTGGAGAGAAGCGAGCCGTATTCTTGTAACGAGCGCGTTCCAAGAAGACGCGCGCATCCACGTCTTCGCGAAAGGCTTTTTACGAGTTGAAAGGGACTCCATGTGCGGTGAAAAGATCCCTCCGCCTTCCGCGTGTTCTCAATCGATCGATGGAAAGATAATTTGATCGGAAAACGATAAAGCAGCGCCTAGCTGTGTCACGAACACAGATCTCTTTTTGATAGCAATAGTAAACATACGAACAAAATTGGATAGCAGCTAGTGTACGTGCTCGCCGCATTTTTGTTATTTTATTTATTTTTATTTATTGTGTTCTCACAATATTCTCACATATTGTGTATACATGTATATTACACATATGTACAGTTTCGTACAGAAATTATAAGTATTTTATTATTTGAGATTGCTTTCCTTAAAATTCGTAATGTTTTTACGTAGCTAAATGCAAATTTAAAATTATTTTGAATTTTATTTGTGATTATGCCATCGATAAACTTTTCAAGAAGTTAGCTATTTATTTAAAAATAGAGGAGAATCATGGACTTTCGTGAGAAAAAAAAGTATAAGAAAATGGATAGGGTTCGCGTCTTCGTCATTTAGGAAACTATCTGTCGTTGACAGCTGCTTTCTATTCTATTGATTGAATCTTTGCTCATGGAATCATGGCTGAAATTGGATTCGAATGATCTTTTTTTAGTAGCAAGGGACCACATTATACTCGCTTCTCAATTCGTGGAGACGATAAGGAAGGGAGACGCGAAAGCTAAACAAGAAATCCAATCTTTACTTGAATCGCACATATTATTTTTCCGTCGTTGTATATCGTATTCTATCACACGTTACGTTTACATTTGAAAAATTCAAGAATATATTTTGCTTTGTGAATAACTTTAATCTTTGATATTATGTTTTTATTTGATTAATTAGACACTCACGATTCGGCGGTACTTACGTCGTGCAAAATATGAAAGCTATCGGAGAAAATCAAATGATATGCCATAAACCGTATCAAAAAATCGAAGCAGTGGAATTTGGTCACGATAAGGTAAATTTTGCAAGTTGATTATTAATTTGTAACTTTTCCGTGTCTTTCTACAATGCAGTTTCTGACAATGTAGAGATAGCTCAGAGTTCGTATTCTTGAAAAATATTGTATACAAAAATATTCAAGAATACTATAGTATAGCATTACGTATATTACAGATTTTCTTAGTATTTTTGTATGTGATATTTTTCGAGAATATGGTTCCTTATTGTGTGTTATATTCGAGTTTTATTCGAACGAAATTGTCGAGTATGAATAGAAGGCACGTGTCTTTTGCAATAGAAAAGAGTGAAGCGACGCAGAGATAAAATGAGCCTGCAAGACGCCAAGGAAGAGCGCACGTCTGTCCTCAGCGTACGGCTCTTTCTAAAAGAATTTTGTGTAGAATTTCTAAGCGGGGCTTACAACCCCGTGATGAAATTCACTCGATCTTGCTTTATCAATGACCCTCATGACCAAGCAGTGGAAGCAGCTGTCTATCTGTGGGCCTTACGTTTCTTCATGGAGTTCAATCGACATTACAAGTTTCAAGTGAAATATGTAAGGTAAATCTTCGCGCTTTAAGTTTTTCATAGCGTAGTCTACATTGTCGCATATCTCGGCTAAAGAGGCAGAAAGCGAGACAGTTTACGAACTCGTTTTACGCATCGTCGCTTTCTTTCGGATCTTGTCTAGAAAGAAAATTCTCCAGCGTCCGCGCGAACAGGCTGAACCATCTAACTTTATGTCATAGAATAATTTTTACAACGGTTTCGAATGGAATCAAATGTCACTGAATGTTTATATTAATATAATTTTTTTTTGAACCGATAAACATTTATTTAAATTATTTTTTGTATCAAAGGTTTGTTAAAATTTATTTATTAAGCTAGATCTGTACTGATCCTATACATATATTTACACATTTCTTGATTAAACAATGTACTTTATATAGTTCGTATTTTGTTTACAATTCGTTAGCTGCGATATACGCCAATGTATATAATCCTTCATTTCTGTTGGATCAAATTTATTGGCAGATTGATTCACTGGTATCGATTTTTGTTACAATGATAAAAATATATATAGAAAAAAAAGTTATTTTTATTTTATACATTCTTTGCACGTATTTAAAATTTGAATATTTTGTATTATTCATCGTAAGTTCACGAAAAAGTTCATTAAAAAATGAATTATTTTATTTTACTATTTAGCGAAACTATATCTACAGAAGTGTTTTATGTAGTGCAAAGACAAATGGACCAATATTATGAGATGATAATAGTCGATAAAAAAAAGATACCACTTTGGTCTCGTAGATTACATTTGGCATTAAAGGCATATCAGGTAGGAATTTTATGATAATTAGTGTTACATGTGAATATTTGGAGAAGCTAACAAAAATACGTCTCATGTTTTAGGAACTTCTTAACACTCTTATGGCAATGGATAAGAATAGCGATGATGGTGTTAGGGAATCTAGCAAGATAATTAAAAGCAATATCTTTTATGTCCCGGAATATCGGGAAACGATACTCTCTCAGCTTTTGTGCTTCGATGAAGTTAAAATGTCACGGTGAGTTAATAGAACTTCGTCATCATTATTATTATCGCAAAAATAGATTGTGAACGTCGCATAAATAAATTGTGTAACTTTATCGTCTTCATTACTACAAAAGTAAAAAATTGAAAGTGGCTTGAAACATTAAAAAAAAAACTAATAGAAATTACGAAGGGAAAAAAATTATTAAAAGGAAAAAAAATTGATGTCATAGTTGTGCTTTTATTGTTTTTAATTGTCAGTCATTCCTCTTTTAATTTGGCAGAATAAGTCGCTAATCCTTCACGAATCCCTCGCAAATTTCTCGTGAATTTTTAGCAGGCTGTAGTAACGTAATGCAGATATCACAAAAAGTTATGCGACACGTCATCCTACGCTGAACAATGCACGTCTCTACCGAGCAAATTCACATCATGGAGCGAGAGAGGAGAGGGGGAGAGAGAGAGGGAGGGAGAGAGACAGAGGAGAGGAGAGGAGGAAGAAAAAGGGGGGAGGGGAGAAAGAGAGAAAAAACTCTTTACCGAAAGTTTTATCTACCGCAGACAGATTGATTCACTTTCGGATCAATCGGTTCGACCAGCCAGGAAGCCACTCTGGCTCCCTCCGATGCTGTTCCTTTTCGACTATTTCTCTTCTTCGGCGGCTGGTCTCGGTAGCTCGCACCCACCCGGTTTCTTCCTCCCTTCTACGGTTCCTCGGCGGAATAAACAACTTTTATCGACCTTCCGGCCGGCGAAATGGGAAAAGGCGGTGGGCGTTCAACTTGCTACGAGTTTGACGGGTTTTGCGCGGATTTCCACGACGGAAATGTAAGGGCGACGCGACGTACCGCAATGCCACGTTGCTGCTACTTTGACGTTACAGGGACGCTGACGAAAACAGGACGACGGCTCCGTCAAACTTTAGCTTTGATGGCGGTAGCGCGCGTTGCCGGAACTAAATTGACAAATTAATGCGCGAGTAGCGGGATTGAATTAATTTCTTGTCACAAGGAAGGAAGGAAAGCGGTTTAAGTTTACCATCGGCTTAAAACAATGTAATTACATGAATACGCTTATCTTTTAGGCAGTACTTGGTGGATCTTATCACAACTATTCATACATTTCTGAAAATGCTTGAAAACTACTGTCAGAAAGGCCAGCGACATTTCATAATTCAAAAAATAAAGTTAAAGAGAAAAAAAGCAAAAAAGGGAAAAAGTAAGATTTGTTTTTGTATTGACTGTTTAGAAGAATTTAAAAATAATATTAGATTAAATTTGATATGCACGTAATTGTTTAATTTCTTTTAACCAGAATCTACTCAGGAAAACGTAACTACAGCTCCTACTTTGGAAGAACGTTGGGATACTATTGGTCCCGAATTATCTGCTGTTATGCGCGATGCCGTTATACCTGTAGTGGTGCCGTTTGACGCAACCTTAGACACGCCTATCGACGATCAAAAGTACGTGTTAACATTATGATGGTTAAGTAGAATAATATTTACGTTATTATTGATATATTTGCTGAAATGATTGAAAGTATATACTCGTCTACGATTTCTTTTTTGTTCTGATTGTAGAGCAGACGCTATGAAGAGAATCCAGAAATTAATGCGACAAAGAAACTTGGAACAGGCAGTTGGTCTTCTACGTGCAGCAAGGTAAAGGATTTGTTTATTTTGAGAAGTGATTTCTAGAAAGTAACTCGTCATGAAACTCGTGCTGGAGCGATGGCAATGTTGTTCATTGTTGTTTATTTTGAGAATCAGTTTTGCACCTAAACCATTGTCATGCAATACAACGAGTGGGTTACAAAGTAACGACATCTCTGTTATTTTGTTTAATTGAAATGCGACAGATTGTTTGCATTAAAATATTATACATAATTATAATATTTCACTTGCAATATCGTAATTTATGTTCTAGGCGATTAATACATACGTAAATTTTTATGGAATTTTCAGCTTGGTCGCGATAAAAAATCTTTTAATTCCTATCTGTGAATTTTTGCATCGTTTAATTTTTAATGCACGTTATTATTTTTAAAAAATAATATATCAATAGAAATATCTTTGTTTTTTATCGTTTTATACATTTACAACGCTTATATTTTTGTGAGAGAATTTAACAGTTTTCAATTACAAAAGATATATTTTCGAGGTAAGTCAGTTAATTACGGGGATTGTGCAGGCTTTGTTTTGTCAAACAAAGGCGTTCATTATGTTAGGGTTAGAGGGTCAGTAAGAACATGGGATTTATTCACGTAAACTTGATGAATTTTGGATCCTTTGAGCCAAGCGTATATAGTATATACGAAATAACATAAATAAAAGTAAAATATAGACAGTAATATAATAATGACGTAAATACACGTAATATTAATATACTTTCTGATTACATAACAAAGTTATGGTTCGGTTTGTTCTCTTTTTCATGTATTATTTATTTTCTTGAATTATTTATAAGTATATATAAAATCATATGATATACTTAACTCAAAGTTCGTTTATTACCTTATTATTTTTATTTAAAAAATTAATTCTTCAAAAATGTTCTACAAAAAACGGTTGATGAAAAACTTATTATTCTCTTATAATTTTCGTTAGACTTGGTCATAATTCCTGTAATATATTAATTACGCTTATTGAACTATTTGAGATTTTTTTTGGCTTTGTGCACCGACCAGTCACACGGCCAATTAACTGGCGAAAAGCCAAGCGTTTGCACTGCCGCAGATATTTACATTACATTAAATCTGAAAGGGATCTACCGCGCTCTTGTAACGCGTCGGTATACACCGGTTCATCGGGGTGAACCGGTACCCAACCAACTCTTTGAAGTGTTCCAGCTCTAAATGTGCCTATGAGTCATGTCCCTCCGTCAACTTGTTTCTGCGTTCTACCTCACCAACCCTTCTCCCTCTAAGGCTTAATCGCTGCCTCGATGCTTTTCCGCGAGATTCGATATACCCTTCGCTGATAAACTCCGTCGACGTGTAAATAGATTCTTTACGCGGCTCGTCTCAAAGCATTTTCGCTCTTACGCTATAAACGTGTACACAGATCGTGTATGTCTTAAATTTTCTTTGTACAGAATGACTCGGTAAATATCAAAAAATAACGTTTATCATCTAAATTTCACAATCTGAAATTACCTCGTCAGTGACATTTAAAAATAACACCGTTGTGCGCTAAGACGTTAGTTTTAACTGAGGGCAGATACCGGATACAAGGCGTTGTACCATTAATCTTTAACTTTATTAGTTCTATCAGATTGAAGTGCCGTGATATAACCGCGGGGATAAAAGTCGGGTTTATCGTCACCGCCTTCCTCTATCATAAAGCTATGAAATTATAGTCCCTTCCGCGATTTTTCTTTACGTGATATCAGCGCTGCGAACTACTTCGGGAGATTGTAATATTCCGTCGTCCATTTTATGGGGGGTAATGTTTACTATGGCCGGTACACAATGGTAGTCTGTAGGACCATGCCGACCTTGTGCACACAAGGGGATAAAAGTAGCAGACTGTTGACTACGCCGTATATAGACTACGCCTAGGCGCAGACAATATTGTTAATAAGGCATTTACGGTAATATGTAGGTACGTAAGACAAACAGTGTAATACCCTCTATTCTCTTCGCGTACACGTCTTCGTTTCTCGGTTACGGTAGTGCTTCTGGTAATCGTGTTTCGTTTGCCTAGCAAATACTCCGTCGTCTGGCTACTGGTTTTAGCCCTCTAATTTTCCATTTGCACCGTCTGCGACCCTCCAACCCGTACAGTGATTTTACGAATTGCGTAAGATGATTACGACTTACTATAAAAAAAAATCTGCTTCAATTTATCATTTTCTTCTCTTCATATCTAATCGCAGTGCAGTAATGATTTCATTGTTTGCGAAGCACTAGCTTGAAATTTCCTTTCACTATGTATTTTAGGATATTGTGATTAATATGTTGAAACAAAATCTAGTTTATTCAAGAACATTGGAAATATCTGTTTCTAGAATAACTTTGTCTTTTTGCGTACAGTTAGGAGAATAATAAAAAAAAAAAGAGAAGAATATCTGTAGAGATAAATCTTGGAGAGAATTTTTAAAGAGAACTTGTCAGAAATATGATAATGTAAATACATTTAAGTGCTTTTCTGTGACAATTTAATATCCAAGTCCGAAGGCTGATTCATCACTTTGAGTCTTTGCCAAGCATGAAAATGGACGTGTCGAAATTATCTATTTCATGTCTGGCAAAGCGGTATCGGCTTGTATGTCGGAACGCTGAGTCGGAAGACGACGACGACGACGCCGGCGACGACGACGATGACGACGACGGGCACGGCGCGGCGCGTCTGAGAGATTCCATTGTCGCGGAACTTCAAATCGAGGGATAATGGGGATTGTATGCTGCTGAATTTCTATTCAGGAAGCCAGCACCAGCGTCGTACGAGCCACTTCTTCCTCTTCGGGGGCAGCACCCTTCCTCTTCTTTTGCGTCCTCTTCCTTTGCGTCAGCTTATTGGATTCATCTCCAGTGGAGAAAATTTTGGAAAGCTACCGAAAGTGGACCGGACTCTCTTGACCTGCGAACCTAAAATGCGTTATCAGCGCGACTCGCGATTAATGTATGAAACGATAAGACTGAATTTCTTATCCAAATGGCAGTTATAAAAATTAATGAATATTTTTTTATAATTAAGTTTTAATAATGAAAATCAATAGTGAGAAAATTTATTTTTCTAATTTCAAGTTGGGGGGGGGGGGGTATTATTTAGTCAAAGATAGACGATTTAATTATCATATGGGCTTAATTTAATTTAATATATATTCAATACAACTGGAATCAAAAGAATCATCAACTACAGTCGACATTTCATAACAATTTTTGTCCTAGATTTTACTTTATTTTAGTATTTTGTATACGCTAGCCGCGACTCGACTAATGTGCACTATATGGATTACGTGTTTGCTCGTGTGTAAAACGTGGATGGATCATGTCCAAACTTGATTTCAATCCGAGTCGTATATTGTAAAACGTACAGATGTGTGTCGCGTGTATACGCATAAAACGAAACACGTTCTATGTGCATACGTATCCGCGTTAGAACCGTCCATACGCGCTTCGCTTTTATATAGTACAATTGTAACTAAGTGCAATTTCATGTCAAGTGACCAAATCCAATTCTCTGGATTTTAATACGACTCCAGCTCTATTAGGACGGAGTAAAGTAGAAACGATTTTCATTATCAATCGCGCAATGCTATGACAATGAAAGGAAGAAGAAAAGATTTTTATCGCCATTGTTATTTTTACAGCTGAAAGCTATATGATTACAGTGCAAAAGTATTGATAAAGAAATCCATCATCGTAATATTATAATTTTTATTGTACTCTTTATAGTTTGTGATTCTCTGTTTCTTTTCTGTTTGAATATGCAAATATTGAGTTTAATCACCTATAAAATTAGAATTTTTCATAGTTGTAATCTTTACACGGAAAGATTTTGCTGAATTAGCTAAAAATTTAACTTATACAGAGCTGAAAATAATTTTATTAGACCATCCAAATAATTATGTAGAATGTTCAAGCTGAGATAAAGTCAAAATTTTTTTGCAACGTTGCTTATCATGCTTCAGCGTTATTATTTTGATGATTCAATAAAATTATTTTAAAATCTGCTTTTAGCTTTTTGGATACTTCAACAAAACCGTTGTTACCATGTAACTGCAAATTTTTGTAGTTTGATTGGAATATTTGATTCGATGTATTTAAAACTGGAATTGAATAATGATTAAAATATCTCTCTCTCTCTCTCTCTCTCTCTCTCTCTCATAACAATCTTAATAATCTTATAATCTTTATATATTTGCCAATACAAACTTATAGAATTTATTTAATAAAATAAAATATATTGACAAAAAATTTTATAGATATTTAAGTTTGCAAGAAAATAATTCTCAATTATTAAAAAAAAATTTTATGTGATAAATAAGTTAGAAACTGCATAACACAGCATAAAGTTCTTTTTTCATGAAAATAGTTTTTGAAGCTGTATACATTTTTTATATGTAATTAAAAAATTGTAAATAGATATCTTTAGTATACATTTAAAACGAATGAAGTGATATTTGAGAGTCGTACCATCGTGTAATGTAAGGTTAAAAGTGTTTCACCATTAGCTACACCTTTCTTCGGGGCGTTCCTGAAGACGTGACTTTACCTTTGTTTCCTAGTCACGTTCGCACATGACCATCTGTTTTCTTTTTTCTGAATTCTCATAAAGTATATAGGGTGTCTCACACCCAACTAAGCCAGCTTTCATGTCTTGGATGTAATTTTTTTTAAATAAAAAAAGTGTAGAGGGATCAATGATTTGTAAACTATGAGGGATTGGAAATAAGTACTGAAACAGTTATATCATACAAAGTAAAATAAAAAATATTTTATACATAAAATAAAATTATTAAAAGTCTTATTTAGAGAGAATTATATTATTTTTTTTAGTATACAACGTCATATAATTCAATTTTTATCAATTTTGTAGTTAGTAAATTTTGCAAAAATTTTGAATCGCAAACGCATGTTGTGGTAAATTTTAATGATAAATTTAACAAAATTCAAATATATAAATTGGCTTGCTTCGTTGCTATTTTTATCTTCGAAAGTCTTTCTTCTCTCTTACGTGCCTCTTCTCTATTTCCTCGTCTGACGATGGTGGTGGCACTTTCCGCTTTGTGGCCCTAAGATACACAGATACTTTGTAAAGGAGATGCATGTGTGTCAGTATCAACGATAGCGTAGGTAGCGTAGAGAGGTGGGTCGACGAAGAATAAGGGTTGGGTGTGAGCACTTGACGCAAGGAGTCCAATGTTGGTGTAGATCGTGGTGAGGCTCTCATGCTCAAAGGAACCTTCTATGAGACTCATTGAGTTTGCCACTCGGACTTCTCATCGCGTTGCTGCTCTGCATCGAATCTTCCTTAGTCATATATCTTCAGATAATGAACTTCTTTTATTTAATCACATCAATCTTATTAACAATTTATAAATTCATTATTCCATACATTATTTATAGGATTAGAAATTTTTTATACTTTGATCCATTGAAACTTTCGATGATATTGTAATTTAGGAAAAGTGTTACAACATTTTACAAAGAATTTTGTCTGATTTAAAAAATGTGATTTAGTTTTCTTAAAAAAAATTAATGTATTTTTTAGTTGTAATACATTTTTTAAATATAATATTACAAAATAATTAATGTTTTCATCTCGTGCGGTCTACGGTAAAAAGATTCAACTATAAATAATTTTCAATATTTAATATATCGAACTTTGCAGTTTTATGAAATATAAAGTTTGTGCAGTTTGTAATAAGTTATATATATATGTGTGTGTGTGTGTGTGTATACATATTATATATGAGAATTTACATTGCTGAACATTAGAGCTGGTAAACTGTTTATGATGGCGTAACGTTACCATGTTATTGAATTGTTGTTGTTGCTAAGTTTCTCTTACATTATAGTTATTATTAATGTAATTATATTAATAACTATAACTTATTAATGTAATTATCAATAATTTACGCAAGGATATTAAAAATAGATGTTTGAATAAAATTATGTTACAGAGAAATCTGGCCCGAGAATGACTGTTTCGGAAAAGTGGACATACTTCCCGAGGAAGAATTTCTAGCTCTTCGCGAAATCTTCTTTACAGATCTGGGTGGTGAGTTATTTTATTTTTAATTTTATATCTTTTATGATGAACATAAGCATTTCTTAATAATGTGTTTAAGATCATGTAAATAAAATTTGCGACAATATACGTATTAACTGGATAGGAAATAAAACATGTATTGACAATTATTAGCAGCTCACTCGCGAAATGTGGATTTAAAATTTAGTACTTTAAATTCTTTAAAAGCACGGGTTGTTAACATTTTTTGCTCTCCTAAGGATTGCCAGTACAACTTCAGTCTATCGAGAAACTTATATCCTCTCTGCATATATACCCTATGAGAAAAGAGTAGCCTCCTGCTTTACGTCCGCCTAATTATAAAGAGCAAAGTCTGTTATTAAGTTAAAGCATGGAAGTAATGAGCTGTTTTCCTTCCTTTACGAAGGAGAGTTCGTTACGACTGCTGATTTATTGAATTATAAAGTTTGTTCAATATTTTGGAAGAAAAACTTGAACGTGCACGAAAGTGTACTAATAATTGCATTTTTTCTATATTTTTTTTGTTAAGAAAGCACCACGAGAGAAGAAAGATATATTAAATATACGAATTTATTGGAGGCTTTAACAGGGACGATTTGTAATAACTGGCGCATATATCATGACACAAATTTAATTAAACGCGCCGTTGGTATTCATTTCACGCGCCTAATTTATGTGTGAATAACTACGCTATTCAGTGCTGAGATTTCGCGACGATTTGAGCTCGCCACGTATTTATCTCTGTACATTACTACCACAATAATAACTGTCATAGACGTTTAAAATCTTTTAATTTTAATATTATACTTTTACAAACAAGTTATTTATTTTAATGAAAGAAGATAATTGTTGCATTTTATCTGTTTTAATTTACAACGTAAATTATTTTATTCTACAAAAATTGCTACTGTTATTAAATACTTTATTCGGATTGAGGTACGTAAAGTGTAACAAATCGGAGTCTTTTTCACAATTAAAAAAATTTTTTAAGGTAATTTAAGAACTAAAAATTATAATTTTTAATGAAATTTTTAATGGAGTTTGTGTAACTAGATAGAAGATAGAATGGACATTTTATAATATTTCGTTTCAAATTGTGTTTTTGAGACTTGTTTGGCTTATAAAAAATTAGTATAAATCTATTAAAATTCGTTACGAATATACTAGTAATGTTTCATTACATATTACGTGTTTGACTTCCTTCCGTCATACGTTTATCCCTCACCACGAATGTCGGTGTAATAAAGAACGTTTACGATCGCATGAATTACGATCCGTTGCACTGAATTCCACAACTTATACGATATGACAATACTGTCCTGCGCGCCTCATTCTATAGATGGCAGCGGGTTGACAAAGTCGTTAAATGTTAATCTCTCTCTCTCTTTATGTCCTGCCAACGTACTATAGTCATTGTGCAGTATTCACCTATAGAGGGTGTTTTATATAAAACATCAACGCCGACATTCAGACTGTTTTATTTTACGATGTGAGTACGTCTAAAGCACTTCTCCATTATCTTCACCACGCGTCCTGACGCGTGACGCGTCAGAATCGCGTGCGCAATCTTTACTGATTTTAAAATGATTCCTATTGTTCTTTTCTTTCTATAGAAAAATAATTTTTAAGGACGAGAAAAATCTTATATTTTATTTATTTTTATTAAGTGCACTTTAGTGCATTGGAACAACTCATAAATATATAGAACAACTCATAAATATCTATAAATGTTAAAAATTGAGGATTTATAATGACCATTGTTTGAGATTATATAATCTTGCTAAAGAATAATTTAAATCTAGTTTGTTATCTCCCCCCCCTGGAAGTTTTATATTTTTACCATTACTTCTATTTCTTATTGTTGAATTTTCAAATGTACGGTCCAGCAAGATTCTTATTGTTTTATATTTTTATTTATAATATTTAAAAATATATTTTTAAGTATATATATATATACATATATATAATAGATTAATACCCTGTAAACTTATATCATTGTGTTTCTATTTAATTGTTTTTATCCTGTGATACATAAAAATATCGCGTTTGATATTACAATAATATCTATCGGCCATTTGACGTAGTAACCAAAGAAATTAACTGCAGAGAGAGAAATGTATTCCGGTGATGCGTTGTATGGATTTTAGGAAGCGGAATCAGTCGATCTCCGAAGCGTTAGCTTCATCGATTGAAGTTGTTTTTCCGCTTGGACTGCATCGGCACATACTTTATGCATCCGTATGGCTGTACCTTGCGATTCGGTTATATCCTGATAGTTTTACATACACTACATAGTAGAGTATTTGTTTCATATTGATAAAGCACTCCGCTAAAATTGGCGGATGATTCGCAAGACAAGTTTTTCTTAGCTTACCTTGCAAAAAAAATATAAGATTCGCTTATAGAATACATTTAATTTATGTAATATATACGTGTAACTGATTAGTTATTATTGTCGTAATTCTTTTACTGTTATATCGATTTTGTTTAAAATTATTATTTAATCCGATAAAATTAAGAAAATTTTGTCTAATAAGTCCTAAAATTTCATTGGACAGTCCTATAAATACGATCAAAATTTATCGGAAATATCCGTTTGTTACATTTTGAACGGATAAAGTCTGGAAATTTTTCTCAGTGTAGATGCTCTTCGAGTAAACTGTCCCTTGGACTTTTTAATGATTCAGGAAGAAAATAGCTTTACGATAACTTCGCAGAAAGGAGGTCAGAGAGGTCAGATTGAGAGAGGAACAAACGATTATTTGTCATCCGTGACAGGGATACTTCATCAACAGCATTTATAAATAATCGCGATCAATATCGAAAAGGTTTTGTAGGATACCGGAAGGCTTTATTTATTCATGTCTGTCTGCGAGTAGAACGATACTGCTGCCATGTATAAAGTATACGTTTCATCGACTTATACGGTACAAAGTATGAGAATAGAGAACAGAGGAAGATGTGCTGTACTTCGGCACGATTTTTCTCTTCTCTTCGCTTGATTCCAAATTGTTAGACCGAATAGGTGATGGATGCTCGCGTGTAGTCAGCCCATGTGTTCTTTTCACCTCGAAGTCGAAGGTTTGATGAATGAAGGTCGAATTGAAAAGTCTTGGCGGAACGTCTGAAGCGTAGCGACGAAATTTGCATGCTGCGGTCGTACAAGCGAGTCTTCTTTTGTGTTCTATTCTATTGGTACGCATTTGGTTAACTAATGCATTTTGCCAAGGATTTCGAATTTTCTTGTTATGTCAGTATCCTCGAATCTACGATGTTATCGTAGCGAAATTGATGTTTAATTTAAAGACTCGTTATAAAATAAACTCAACCACGAACATCGCTATTTTATTTATATATCTCCGTGAAATGAAATATTACATAAAATCTTTTTCCACTCGTAGGGATGCTCGCGTGATTTCCCATATTTCGCAAATATACCGAACACTCAGATAGCTCCATAGATATTTTCACTGTCCCTACTCATCGAGTTTGTACTGCCATAATAACTTTCCTTATTTACCGTAATGCGGCAGAAAGTCATCTCTGACATTTCCTGGAAAAGTACCGTGTACCTAAAATACGTAGATTGGAGGCGCCGGATCTCGGCTGCATGTCGAGGAAGAGGAGAAGTGGCTTCGAGAGGTATGAAAGAACTTTTATCGGGGTGGAAACTTCGTCTTCCTTCCGAGCGGTGTGAAGCCATAGGAACGAACGAGAATTATTTAGTACAAGACGCAGGGTAAACAACAGTTGTACTACTAACATTTGTTCCGACTTTTATTCTTTTTCGAGCAACTTCTGAAACGACCCTCTGACGATTCTCCTCTTCTACGTTTGGTAGAATGAAGATGTTATCGGAAAATATGCATTATTCGCAATCAGCTTGCACTTCGCGTTGTGTTGCGTGCCGATTGTAGGAATTGAAGTTAACAAGCAATAGCGAGATGGGCATTTAGAGCGTAAATCCCTTCAGCTCTGAATCCTTTACAGCATACTAAGCTCGATTGATTATTTTGTTATGCTTTTTTCGCGTCGTGGAATTATCCTTTTCACTTTGCTATACCGACTTGGGTGAACAATAATCAGATCGACGTTACGGAGGATTTGAAGCAAAGCGAGGGTTGAAATTTACATCCTGTGCTTGCTCGAGCGATCGCTCTACCATATGTTTGCATTCTCGTAACGTCCTTCCTCCTCCCCGGACATTGGTCCTTGAGGTAATTCCGACAGAATCGCTCGCTACATCCGCTTTCCTCGATCAAATTGTGATGTACTGTATTACACCCCGTAACTTTGTGCGATTTCAGAACAAACCAGCATAATGTTGCTTGTTGAATTTGTTGGTTTTATACAAGATTTAATGTCTCTAACATAGAATTCTAATTTTTGAAATTAGTACAATAAACTCTACAACTTATCTTTTCGAAGAAAGGTTGGATATAAAAAACTATTTTTTTAATTGCTCAGTATATATTCGGTGAATTTTGTACATCTTTTTGAGAAAAATCCTGCTTAAGGAGAGGGGGGATGATAATCGATCGTATACCATTAAGTATTTGTCATGTTTATATTATATTTTTATCCAATTTCTATTACATCTTTTATCACTTTGTGCAATATAAATTAAAAAATGAATATTTTCTACACCAATTAAAGAATTTTTTGATTGACTTCTTATGAACAAATACAACGTTTGTACTCGAGTTATTCAAGTATCGAGTGGAACGTTCAGAGGGTGCTTCAACCCGACATTTAGCGGTGTTTCAGTATCGAGGAGACGATCGCGGCGCGTTAATGTCTCTTTTTTTGTCGTTTTTCTCGGTGTCGGTGATACGATAGCCTCTTCCCTAACGACGTATAACCATTAATATGCAAAAGCGGTACTCGACGAGTTCATTCATTTCATCACGCCTTTCCCTGTCCCTCGTTCTCCCTTTCCCTTTCTTTATTGGCGGTAGATATTTTATCTTTGCTATTCTTGTTCGGGTATACCTTGGGAGATATTCATGTGAAATATATCCGATGGCTTTTCTCTTTCTTCCGGCCTTTAAACCCGCTGTGGGGAGAATCAGCAGTTAAAAAGAAAGAAAGATAACCAAGAGGGTGAATGTTACTCTCGACATTATCTGAAGCTGCGTTATAGGTATACAAATGATATGCAAGGGGCACTTTAACCCTACATAAGCTCCTATGGTAGCTTTCCCCCGGCGGCAGTTAATGAAGTTATGATTGAAGGTTAAATTCCATGAAATTGCCTCAGTTAATGGCTTTTACCATGAATGCAAATCAATGTTAAAAATACGGCGCTGAAGTAACGAACGTTGTCAACATAGTCGAGATTTTTGTGAAATTTTTACGTTTCGTCGCAGCTATGGGGAATGTATATATTGAGATTATATGGCTTCGAAAATATTTGAATATTTGTATTAACACTAGCAGTGAAATTTAAACTTTGTCAGGCAAATATAAAAAAGCGCATGTAACAGATTAAAAAAACGTAAAAGATTTACTCAATATAAAAACAAGCGATCGAAACGATACCAACTTGTTGTTTGTAAATGTAAATTCCGTATTAATTTTTACGTAGAAATGGAAATGGCAAAGTCATATTTACGTGAATTTTCATACAAAAATCATTGTGACATGACTGAAATCTCTAAATGCATTTAGAATGTAATATTCCTTTACAACTGACACGCGAAAAAAATTGTGATCATAATTGCGCGTTAATATAATTGATATCACCGCAGACGAATTACCGCAGATTGTATAGATCGCTGACTGACATTTTTCCGTGTCTCGTTGTTCTCGTCTCATGTCCTTTGTGCGCGACGAATGCGAGTGCGACGCATCACGTGACGAGCCTTGCCCAGCGGCATGCGACTCGATTAAATAATAATGCATTTACGAGTTGCGTAGAAATTGAATAACAGTCGTGCTTGAATAATACAGATATGTAAATGGGCCGGGATGGAGGCTGGCCCGGGATCGAGCTCTCGGGGTGAACGCGAGGGTGCAGACGGGATCATTTATATTGTAACTCCGGTACGCTCTGAATCTCTCTCTCTCTCTCTCTCTCTCTCTCTCTCTCTCTCTCTCGCTTCGTGACGCACCAGGTGCGTCTCGCTCTCTCTACCATTTCTTCTTTCGTATTCCATTTATCGGCTTTCACCTGCACCTATTCTTACAACCAGCCCTCCTCCTCATCTTTGCTTTACCCTCCCCCTCCGCCTGCTCCTTGCACTGTTTGCCTTTCATGTTCGTCTACGACGGAGTTCCCGTTTTATGCGCTCGTTAAGTATTTTCCATGATTCTATGTTTTATTGTTTGTACGAATCCTTTTATCCGGCTTTTCTTCTTGCCAGAGACATTTCCTTGCGCTCCGTTACATTTTACGCGTAGTATCTTTTATCACCGAGATTTCAGATTTTTCTATCGTATCCCCTATCGCTTCTTTTCTTTGGTTGCGAACGTCTTAGCACTTATCAAAAAAATTGATCGGATATTCGAGCGCGACGTATTTATATAATGCTATGTAAATTTGTGATAAGAATATTTCAAATAGCTGGGACGAAATTGGGAATGCACTTGAACCTAGGAATCTTATAGTACAGTGTTTATTCGATAGCATGATCCTTGTAGTATTCGCAGCTGCACAAATCTCATAAATTACACGTATCCGGCAATTCTCGTGCGCCTTCTGTATCCTTCCTCAATCAACATGTTGCAACCGCAAGCTGAATATGTTCCTTCGGGAATGCGTATGTAATGTTCCGCGAAACAGAGTTACTGCGGTTGTGTTACGACGAATCGGACCACCAACGTTCCATCTTGCATATACGCTTTTAACTTGCGGCCATTTTAGGCGTTCCTAGCAGGATATCCAAATCGGATTTGTGTCCTACTAGAAATAACTGAAATTTCTGCAGGGCACGGAAGCCACCGCGAGACGAGCAAGTTCTACGAGGCTTTAATAACTGCTTAACGGATTTCGCGGTGGGTTATTCGATTGCCACGGAAATTCGAGAGACCGTGCCAGGTCACGACGGTTTCATCACCGGTCTTCCCGACTTCGCGTAGGTATGCCTCACCCCCCAACGGAGACGTACTAAAGCCCAATGCGTTGAGTCTTCGTGGTTCACGAAATATTGTGAAATTGGAAAATTGGAAAATGTCTGCATTCAACTCTAGACCGCGCGACACGGGACAATATTTACCACGATACGGTATTTCGATTAACGTATGTATTTACGCGTCCGGTTTGTCATAGGGATTTTATTTTTTTAAATTGATATTTATTTGTGACATACATTTTTATTATTGCTATCTTTTTATTTGGATACTTCGCATCTTACTTTTAATGATATTAGCGTGTGAACAAATATTTAAATCAATTAAAATTAAGAATGCCAATAAGAGTCCGTACAGTGTAATATCAATTTATTATAAATATCATAGAATAAATCTTTCAATACACGTTTTGGATCCTCCTTAGTACATATAAAGTTAACAATAAATGAATTTTATAAGCAGATCTTGACATAATTAAGTCTATGACGATTATGTCAGACATCTATCCATAGAATTTATTTATTAATTTTATATGTACTAAGGAGGATCCAAAATTTAGATTGAAAGATTTACTTTATATTATTCTTAATAAACCGATATTTACATATACATCCTGTGTAAACTCTTATAGATATTTTTATTGTTAATTAATTTATTCTATTGAGTTTTGTAGTTTTCAATTGAAAAATTAGTTTAAAAAAACAGTATGATATTTGCAAGCATTATACTGCATATTTTTTCCTAGATGAATTTTCTGCAAACGTGAGTGTTTGCTATAGCATGGAACTATCGCTGCTACCAAAGCCATTTCTCTTAGCATTTTGCAGCCCCCTTACGGGTACCCTTCCCTCGCGAGATCCCGCCAGAAAATTGAATTCAGATTGACGTTATGTACTGAATGCGTCGGATTTATTTATTTCATGATGAGATGTACGCATAGGGATGAAAAGAAAAACGTGACAGGGTAGCGCGCGTAGTAGACGATTCCACGTTCTCGAAAATCAATGAACTCGATAACCAATTATCGTTTTTTTTTACGGCTTGCAACTGAAACGTTTTATCGCGACATTCTAAGTGATCGACTATATGTATGCAAATTGGCGCAAAGCTTAATCCTCCTTCGAATTGGCAAACCGTAAACTACGCCTGGGAATTTGGTGACGATTTTTCGTTATCGGCACTGTCCATTGATGCACTTCGGCAGGCTATCGAGATTATTCCAGTTATTTCCAGAACGCAGTAAAATTTTTGTTCAAAGAGATGAATTGGACAGTGTTGTGTGAAAATGAGTTAACTCAAAAAAAGGAAAAAAATAGTTTTGAGTAAATCCAGTTTAAAGCTCAACAAATTGTCAAAAATCAATAACACGTGGTTAGTTATTTTTTTACGCTTTTCTGTCTTTGAAAAAATATGTAGTTTGTAATTCGTGTAATTTTTTTAGTGCATATTATTGAAAAAATATGTAGTCTATAATTTGTGTAATTTTTTTTAGTGCATATTATTTTATGTTTTATTTTTTTATTTTATATATATCTGGCAATTATTATGCATTTTAATATTTTGGGAATTAATTAAAACTGAAAAATTTTAATAAACATAGAAATTACAATTTTCAAATTATAAGCAATCAAATTTATTAAGAGTATTAAACACACATACATACACAGAATTTGTTTATTTATGTAATTAGTACGAAAAAAAGATTATGAAAATAGTTCAATTTTTCAGCATGTAAATTAGAGTTTACTTTTAAAATTTAATAATTAAAAAACAAAATAATTAGATACTTGATGCAAATTATATAAAATTTTAAAAATATGGAAGAAATAAGGATAAATTTTTCTGATAATGTTTATATATGTATGTTTTTAAATAATGCGGATTAATTCTTGTTGGAATGAAACATTTGAGGATGCGGACGCTGGGTTTACGTTCAAGTGATGTTAGAATCATTTATACATATTATATTTTAAAATTAAGGTCGTTAGAATAATACGTAATATTATTTAAACTGAACGGAAAGAACGATTTTGTTGAAATATCTAAAAATTTAGGTAGATACAGCTCTGGAAATAATTTTATTTATGTTGGAAATTCAAACACAGGTAATGATCAATGTGCAAAAAATTTATTTAACAACCAGCTGAGCATTCTACATAATTATTTTGGTAGCTTAACAAAATTATTTTTAGATCTATAGCTAAATTTTTAGATAGGCATTTCAACAAAATTATTCTTTCCATGCGCACATCTATCACTAGCTGCTGCATCTCAAAAGAAAGCGGTTGCGGCAAGCACACCTTAATGACACAATTTTCGTTTTTATGAAATGACGTGAGATAAATTTAAATGCGTATCTATTCAGCACGATGCTACTCGAGTAAATGCGAGAGAGTTGCCGGCGAGAGACTGACGTTCTGATACGAGAGTGAAACTGTGCTTTTTTTATCACGATCCACCGTCTGGTAATAAAAGCAAAGTGTAGATAGGTAAACGACAATGTGAGCTCCGTCCTTGATGATCTATATGGAAACGAAATTGCATCGCAAAAAGATAATACATTCCTTTCGAGCATGGTTGCCACCAACATCACTTTCGAAAGACATTTGCGCAGTTAATGATATCCCGGAGGAATATCGTTTGAGTCGATACGAGATGAGAATTTGGTTTATTTTTTATTAGACTTTAAACAAACGCGCTCATTATTTTCGCTCCAAATATTCTTATCGTAAAATATTACTGTACAGGCTACTAAATTTATTTGATTATATATAAAAAATTGTGTTAAATGATAACAGCCATATAAAAATAGGATTTTTATCATGAAACTTATTTTTTTTAATGCATTTGTTTGAATTTATGTTATATATTATACTTTTAAATTCTTTGGAGTGGAATTTTTCAATCTATATATAAGAGTGAGATTGTTTAAAGTGAGATTCACTTTAAAAGTTTTAAAGATTAATTGCACTATATACATGTTTTATGCACTGAAAAAAAATATAGTCAATTTTAATAAATATTTAGTTGAATACATGCCAACTAAATATTTATTAAATATAAAGATATATTTATTTGATACAAGAAATGTTGATTTGATTTAACAATTGTTTCTTTTACTAAACAAATATTTATTTACTGTAAGTAAATATTTAGTTGGCAGTATTGAACTAAATATTTATTAAAATTGACTATATTTTTTTCTCAGTGTGTACATGTTGTATTTACATTATTTTGTTCATGTATTTAACATATGCAAGGCAGCGTTATAATATTATTGATTTATATATCTACGTTGAATATATAAGTATAATGTAAAAAGCTGACGTTGCGCTGAAAAAACTTCATCATTAACTATCGGATAATGCGATCATATATTTTCATAAGCAAGGCAGTATCATTGCCTTATCTGCTGAGAATTTCTTCAAGAAGCACGATGCATCGTATGTAAGTGACCGCGGATGTTAATTTATGGGCTGAATAACGACTTTCTGATCTTGGATACTTGCCATCGTGCGGGACTTTAGCGAGGGCGGTTTTACTGCGTGGAATAAATTTCCTGGAAGTACGCGACCTGATCCATAAAGTAAGAAATCTCCGATAGGCGCATCCCTGGCACGGTAATTTCACTTTCTTTATGTGTTCCTCCTTCTCCCTCATTTCTCACGGGAATAATTTCATTATGCTGAAAGATTTTAGATTGCGATGCGCTTGTACGACTTATTCCTATTCCAATTTAACGATAATTAAAATCGTATAATGATTGATACGACATGGAATGGAAAATTGATAGGATTTAAAGAAACTGATCTTTTCTTTATGGAGAGAGAGAGAGAGAGAGAGAGAGAGAGAGAGAGAGAGAGAGAGAGAGATTTCAGTGTAACACACGTATACGTCTCTCTAGCAGTATAATTTTGTTATTGTTATTTTTCGCAAATCGTCTTCTATTATCTGCTTTATCAAAGGATCAAAATAATGGCGATTTTCGCAAACGGCATTAAAAGAAGGAAAATGACGCTTTTGTGAACCGTGAAGAGATGTCAGCGAAAGTCACCAGGGCAGCTCGTTAAGCCGACGAACGGTGATTCGTCCGATTTGGCAGAAAATCAATGACGACCTGTCAATAAGCAGACGTCTGCTTTCCGCTTCTATCCTCCATAATCTTCGTGCGGCGGGTCGAATAAAGCGTGGCTCCCTTTTTGTAGAATATAGAGGGAAAGAGAGAATCTGATGAAATCTGGCACAGACGCACGGTTGTCTCTCTTAAAATTTCATCCCGCACTCCGTTTGCGACGGGATCATGGAATATTCTGATATTGCGTTTGGTGCATCGAAAATATTATTATTTGCATAGTAAGCATATCTGTGTATCATTCAAAGGTTTTTTTTTATGAATTTTCTTCATATCTGAAATTCTAGCGATAAATATATGTAGATATTCTTTTCCTTTAAACGTTTGTAGGACTTACAAATACTCGAAAGCTCTACTTCGTTCTTTCTAAGACAGACTTTCAACTGTTTTGCATCTGACAAGCTGTTAAATGTTAATATTTCCTGTATACATATAATGAATAAATTCTTTTATTCTCGAGGAAATATTTCTTATTACAATTTGACGGGTTTATTCAAACAAATATTTAAGAAAGAACAGCGAAGAATACAGGAAAGTATTAAATAGTAGGGAATGTATGGTATCTGTTTTATTAAGTTTTTCTCTCCTTTTCGTTTCTATGAGAAAATCACTCTAGCGAATGTTAAATCTAAATATACTCCTTTCAACGTTACTTATCAGGATCCTTGATTACGTCCGGGGCCTGAAAGAAGTTGTATAAAGTACGAGAAGTCCACTGCGAAATTGTATGTAAATTAAAAGAGGGAAAGGCAGAGAGGGACATAAAAAATGTTATTGCGGTTTTTGGAGGACAGGCAAGTAGGATTGGCATCGGGCTTCCGAGATTGAACGAGCGACTTAGGGAGTTCTCTGTTAGAAGTCAAGTCTGGCGAGATGGTAACGCAGTGTCGAAGAGGGAATGAAAAGGAGAAAAAGAAACTCATTTCGCGTAGATTTGGTCAGATAATCCGCTAATCTCAGATGCGAAAAAAAAATGACTTCCACGATACAGAAACGGTATAAAATACGAATTTTATGTTTGTAATTGCATTAATGAATTTCATTGTGTCACAAAATCTTTATCCAAATTGAATTGAATTTTTTTTCCATAATCGTCCAATATTGATCGAATATTGCACTAATTATGATTTAGATTTATAGCTTACCAATCCATTTATTAAATATCCGTATTTTCCAAAGGGGTCGTATCCTTCAGAGCTTCAATAGCTAAGCTAGAAAAGTTTAATTGATGACGTTGCTTCGAAAAAGAACTTGTGAAGGAAACTTCCGTTATCGACTTTCTCGATTTATTCTTTGAAAAGACGCGGTAATTAATAAGATAATGCTCGAGTAATCAGAGAAATTGATTTTTGTCATCGGTTATCCTTTGTAACCACTCCGTCGCTACTCAAAATCCGGGTGGATCAGATACTCGGCGTCAGTTAAGAGCAACATCCTATAAATAAACACACGATACCGGTAGTTTCCAGAGCGAAATTTCTCCTTCGTGATTGCGTTTGTGGGCTGCACCTACGTAATCCCGCAATCTTCACCTGTCGCGCCGTGCCGCTTTGGCAGAGCTCGAACCAATTATCTGTGTTGCCTTTGATGTCGCCCACCTTTCGCGGATGTTTGCGCCAAACAGTGCCGGGGTCTCCTTGACAAAGGATCTTTCTGAAAATTCTGCGAGTATATGCCATTCATCCGCCATTTTCTTCAATAGCTGTTTGTGCACTCCGCGTATCCCTTCGTTCTCTCTAAAGGTTTTCCGTAATCGAATGCAGAATCAAAGAGCCGCTTTCAAATTGAAATTTGTCGCTCTACAGCGCGCAAAATATTAATTAAATTTTTACGGCCGCGTCACTTGTCGTTCGTACGCGTCAAAAAATCGAATCGTCGCTACGGGTTAAATTTTGTAGAAACGGAATTCGCTAAAATTGACGGAATCAATCTTATGATTTACGTAATCTTTTATACGACCGAATCGCATAAGTGCTCGAAGGCAAAATCGCGCGACAGAGGAAAGAGTGGCTAAGGATAAAGAAGAAGCTGCAAAACTGTTGCAGAGCTTTACTTTCATCTGATCCGCGGTTCGGGAAATCGTAAAGACCGTCCGCTACGGAGATGGCTTAAAATAGAGACGTGAGAGAGTTACGAAGTCACGGATGAAGGTTCGCGGCTTTCCGTTAGCGCGACCGTTACGGAAAATTTTTCTTGACAAGATTCTATCCCGTATTTCTTCATTGCCACGGCTATTCTTGCTGGCTTAGAAACTATAAACTTTCATGGCACATGTGGGCGTACGTGGAGTTAATCCGGATAATTGTGATAGAGAAATAAATGTGGAATATCTTTCAATGATGATTTTGTTTTATTATATATGTCCCTAATATAAATTGTTATTTTAAATGAATAGATCGCACTTTATCTGTTTACGTTTGGTTTAAAAATTGTGAGTTAAGAATTTCTTTATAAGATAAATAGTAAGAGAACCAGTAGTATTAAACACGGTTTGAAGAGAATTTATTTAAAAAATAAACACAAAGAATATAACGTGATTTTTGTACAATCAACAAACGAACGAATGTCTTTTCACGATTGTTGATAAAGTATAATTTAACAAAACAAAAGCCTACATAAAAAAGATATATATATATATATATATATATACAAAATAAAAACCATATAAATTTAATAAGTTTTAATAAATAAAAAAAAAACGTTTTTATTACTTTTTTAAATGAAGGGAATATGAACCATGTTAATATTTAATATTAATTTAACGTTTACTTATTGCTCTACGAATATCAATTGAATCAATTAAAAATATTATTGTGTTATACAATTGTCACTTGAAATAATATTTTTATTAAAATTATTTTTGGTTTTTCCCCCAGGCGAGTCATCAAGCCATTGAATTGCAAAATGTCTCTCATTATTCGACACTTCCACGCTTTATTTTTCCATAGTGATTTATAGGAAATACGTTTGTATCTCTCGGAGCTTTATATCTAATGTATCGTGGATGTCGCGTGTACGAATATTTTACTTACTTCGTGGCCCGTTTTCGCGGTGTAGTCTGCATCGAATTTATACTCGTCCTCGGCAGACTCGTTTTTGTCGCGAGAGACGCGCTAGCGGGTAATATCTTCACGAAATATAGATTCTAGTAACAAATAACATTTCCTACTTCTTTAGTCCAGAAACAAACGCAAATCCTTCTACATCAAAGAATGATCAGATAAGAAGATTTAATATTACGTTTCTCTCATCTTCATAATACATATTTTTCAAAGAAGGACGAATCGTTTTCATCTGCTAAACCTTTTCTTTTGATAATTATTTGCTATATCAAAAATTCTTTGCAAAGAACTTTAGTTAGTTCTTTAGGAGCATCTTCGTAATGATAATAATTTCTTAAGAATGAGAGTTTATTGTATACTATGTATAAAAATTGTAAAAAAAATGTGTGAATATTACGCATTTTGTATATTAATATGATAAATGTATTATATTTATGACAAACCAATTATTTTTTATTTCGATATATTTTATGAAAGTTTGTTTCTCTGATTTTTCCGCTATCGTTGGTAGATATAACTAATTAATTTTCAGCATGTTCCACTTTTTTCTTTTATCGTTACGCGAAAAATCGTTTGCCGACGAAAATTAGTATCCTTCACCAGCTTTACCCGTTCATCTTCCAATAATTTTTATTTTGTTTCGCTGTTCTTCAAATGGCGCCGCAGAATAATTAATAATCAGCTTCAATCGTATGGTAGGACTCACGTCAATTAAATTTGCGCTAAAAGCGATTTGTAAAACGTGTGACCAATTTTAAGTTTTTAATTTTTTTGCGGAACATTTGTCATTTTCATTTAGCAACTGTTACCAAAAATAAACGTAACTAATTTTATTTAATAGAAAGTATCTAATTGAAAGGGATACCAAACGGGACGAGAATATTAAACTTGAAAAAATATCTGAGGAACAATTATCTGCCTAATAAGTAAACCTAATCTAACATTTTTTAAATTGAAATTACGTATAACTATACAGAGTCAGTTAAGAGCTAATATATCGATTATCTCTGTAAACATCTTTCATAAATGCACTTTCTGCGATTTCAAATTTTCTTTCTTCATACATATTCCAGTCCGAAATGCAGGGTTATAGCCGCAGTAAAACCATTCACATAATCCCGGGTACTTAAATTTGGAAATATACTTTGGATGTACGAGAATAATAATTTCAAGAATTCCGTGATTAAGGCAATAATCACAAGTTCTCTGCAAATATTATGAGCCCTAAACGGAAATTCGGTGTGATTATCATTTTATTTAGATTCGTTTTTCTTTCTGCAAAATACTGTATATTTTCTACAAAACGATGAATATACCTTTATATTCCGTGAATTATATTTCCACTCTTTCATGAAAAGAATTAAATTCTGCGAGTGTTTTTTTATATATTAATTGATAAAGTTTTATACATTTCTATTATGCTCGGTATAATATAACAATTAAAGCATCGATAGAAATGCAAATTAAAATGTGCCTTAATATGAAATTTTACGTACAATTTCGCATGCATATAACGTATTCTTCAAATGCAAACGCGAATTCAATAGAATGTATATATAATTTCATAGTCGATTTTGGTTCGTGTATGCAAGTACGTATGTCATGTGCATTATTCCGGGATTTGGCACAATCTTTATTTGTATTACTCGTCGGTGCTCGATATTAAAAAAAAAGTCGATTCGCTTGGTTTTATCACTTGATGTATCGTTGGGCAGGTCAGGTCGTAAATATTCCTGGAGATTCCGACCTCGGACTTTCGTAATCCTGAAATATATGAGGGAATAAATCGATTGACCGTGCGTATTTTTCGTGGCTCGCCGCAATTTAACAGACGGCAGTTGCATTTGCTGCAGAAAAAAAAAACACCGGATCAAATCTCAGCTTGAAGGCGTGAAATTATCCTGATAGTGCTGGCAACGTTTATTTATACCGGAAATTTTTCTTGCTCTTCGTATTCAAATCCGAACACAATAACATGGCATGCGAATATTTATTATTACGTGCAATCACTGTGATATTTAGAAATTATCTATTTTAAACTGAAAATTTTAATGTATGTGACGTTTTATTATTTTGCGAGTGTGTGTGACGTTGATAATATCTATTTCGATCAGACAATAGTGATTATCTTCTTCTGAATTTCAAGCGTTATTTACCTTAATATTATGTTCGCGCAGCTATTAATATTCCAAAACAGCGGTATCTAATCCGTAGCAATAATTTACACCATGTTTTAAAAATGCAATAAAAAGTACGAATGTACCGGAGTGTACATATTACAACAAAGGTCAAAAGCATAAAGTGTGTATCGACCACTCTGTTCGATAAAACCATGTACGTGACAGTAAATCTGTGGTTAGCGGGATCACCGTTGTAAACGTGGTCGCCATTTGAATTACTGGCATGTGTAGAATTGTTGAAACGGTCGTTACGACGTACTCTCTTTTACAGTAATGGTAATCCATTAATAGAGTGCGGGAAATCGTGCTATTTGTTCAGATATAATGAATGTTCTTGTAGAAAAACGTGGATTATTTTATTTTAACTGAGCGCGTTTAACGGGATATATGTATATCTATTTCGTTTTGTTAATATTTAAAGAGTTTTAATACGATTATTGTATTGTACGGTGATGTATTATAATATTGTTAACACTAACAATATATTAACTCTGCGGTTGAAATAAATGAAAGGTAACGGAAAAGTTTCCTGAGATAAATATTTTAACAGTACTATTAGTATGAGGCTACGTGCATTAATCACAAAGCTTTAAACCTTTTAAAAATTAGTAGAGCGTTATTTATACACCTATAGTTCTCGGACGTGCTAGTTAAAAGGACTGCGGAGAACGAGCGAAACGGAAGGATATAGAAGAGGCATTTCCACAACGATCAATTTCAATTATTCCAGCAGTCGAGCAACCTTAGCAACCACCACCACGTGCGAACGTGTGCGAAACTGCGAACGTCTACGCGTGCTTATGTGATATTCTCACTTTCGAGGCCGTCATTGCAATTCGAATTTTTACGTAGGGGGGTGGCTAGGTTATTTCCACGTAAATAATGGAGTCAATTAGAGCAGCTAATTATTTTTCAGAGTCCCGCCGCTTCCCGCCGCTTAAACTCGTCAATCATTCTCAAAAAGTATGGTAGAAAATAACGGTTGTTGGCGTGAGCGAGCTTTTGAAACATTGCATATTCAGGAAGGAAGAATTTACATTTATCTGCCACACGCAAACCCGCAAATATATACAATTAAAATATGCGTATAAAAAGTTATTTACTATTACATGTACATTCATTTAATTAGGCTCTCCTACAGAGCGCTTTAATGCAAAAGTCCGATACGTGAAATCATATCAGAAGTCCGATTTCTTTTTGCTCTCTTCTGAATAATTTTGTCATGATGAGACATGCGCGATTATTTATAATTTATTCATTAGAATTTCCACAATTTTATTTCACATTAATAAAAGCGTATCGCTATCGTAGGCAGATATTTCCACCTTTAAATTTATTAGCGCGACTTTAATCGCGTATTTCTTTTTGTAGGGAGTTCTCTAGAGAGAACAAAAGTTATTTCAATAATTCCCTAAGGTATACCATTGGTTCGCAACCAGGCTTGCAAATTTTTGTAATATTTTATAAAGTACTAGCGGAGCCGTAAAAAAACTTTACGTCTGTGAAACTAGTAAAACTGGCGTGAAGTTCCCAGTGTATCGTGGCAGAAATTTCTTATACGGCCCGGCAGAAAAATCCGTTGCTCTTTTCTTCTCCGATTGTCTCATTCGTACTTTATTTGAAACACACGTAACCATAAGTTCCTGGAAATACTCGGAATTGTTCTGTAAAATATACTCCGTTTGTTATAACAATTTTTCTAATCCACTTTAAGAAATTCTCCTCTTATATTGTTCTCTCTTTTAATTTATTTGATATAGAAGTTGTATAATTATTTGCAGTATAACGCGTTTTCTTTTTATAAGTGACAATAAAAATTATTTATCTACATAAATTAGATGCTTAGAAATTGCTTATATAAATTAGATACATATACGATTTAGTAAATTGAAAACTGCATTTTTTAACTCAAGTAATTTGAAATAGTTTTGTTTGCTTGGGTAGTCAACGTTAGCTGGTATTAAATCGTCGCTAAAATTCCATGGCGGACATGATGGGACTGGAGGTAAATAAAAAGACTGCAAAGCTTGCGAAGCGTGCGATCGGAAAGAGCGCAACGAGTAGGACGGCGGTTTGCGGCCATCGTAGATACGATGAAGAGGATCTCTGCTTCTCCTACCATGAAGACCTAGTTTACCTTGGCATCGCCAGTGCTCTCTCCTTTGTACAGAAAGTGTCATAGCGGCTCTCGATCAATGCTACTATGTTTGGAGAGTTACGTTTCTCTTACTATCTAGCTGAAACAGCAAGCATCCACGCTTCTGTGTCGACTGTAGAGAGATCAGTTCAGTTAACTCTATCTTTAATAACGTGTAATTAGCTCGAGTTAAGTACTTCTTATTATATCTATGTACAGAATGTTTCATGATTTATTGTCATCGAGATGAAGAAAATGTTAAAGATTGGGCTTTTATATAAAATAATTTATATAAATTTAACAAAAATTATTGATGCTTATTATAAAATATATTTTATTAATAACACGAATAGTGCGAAAAAATACATACTTTAAATAGGATTTCTGAGGCTTTTCTCATTATTGCATGAAAAGTTAATTTGATTTTAATTATATATATTATATATATATTATTTTTATGTGTATCAGTGAAATATCGATTCGCTCAATAGACAGAAACACTAGTTGTGTGGATATTTGGGAGATGCTGCACAGAAACACTACGATATAGCAATATTGCGCGCATAAATTTAGAAAATATGAATTTAGATAGTTTTGTTGACTTTATGAATAATAAATTCGGTATGACGTTAGAACGGTAAGTAGGTTGATTGAATTCACCGTTTGCCAAACAATTCCATAAGTGAATTTGTAGGCCAATTTGCGTAGCAAAATGTCTCTTATTTGTGTGACGCACTAGCACCATAGCGACTAAAACTACGTACATTCAGTCAAGAGTATTTGTGTGCAAAGTGCATAGCGCCATATTATTATATAAATTATTTTATATATATGATAAATGAGTACCCATTTACAAGAATATTAAACAGAAAGATGAATTTGCGTTAAGCAATTTAAGCAATCTTCATTTTTAATATAGCTTAAGAGAGTAATTGAAGTAATTATGCGAATTTTTGCAAAAGTATTTCAAAAGACACATGATTTAAAATAATATCTAAATAATTAAGATTTTTATTTGCCTGCGAAATGGTTCACCCTCATTACGTATTTCACGCCATATCGTACGATTTCTCTTGTAAAATATGAATAGCAGTCTTTTTCAGGCACGTTTTCGTTCTGTAATGATTGGCGTATATCGTAATGTAACAACTCAACTTGCAATCTCCCACTGGAAAAAGAGTAATTGTGTTGGGATCGATGTGCAATTGAGTTCGAAATTGCAATACGCTTTTTATTGCATATGTCAATACAAATTGGTACAAATATAATTGTAACTCTTTAATCGAGTTTAAAATTTAAAATCTAAAATATTATAAATATTATAAATATTAACGGATAATATCCGTTCTAGCAACTTTCTACGTACATTAAATGATACATCTTAATCGTATCATCGATTTTTCTTATAGATTTTTATCTATTTTTTCTTATCTATTTTTTCTACCTTATTGTATTTATACATTTATCTTGCTTACTGTTTAATCGTTTAACTTTTTTAATAAGAAACTGTTACAGCAGTTCATGCTGTTAACATTCTCTATTTATACGCGACGTATTGAAAATTCCTCGTCGCTTTTTATTTTTGATATTTTTCTGGTGAACCATTCGTCATGCTGTTTGAGTGTAATAGCACACGCTATACAATATTCGCGTGAAGAGAGTAATTGCGCTGGGATCGGTATGCAGATGAGTTCCAAACTGGATTCTGTTTTTCATCGATGAAGTCAATATTACGAAATAGTACGGGCGTCTTGGTAAACCGACGGTTGTACAAGGGAGAGTAGGGATAACGAACTTCTGCAAGATGTTACTGAATTCGCCACTTCCGTAGCCCGTAGGGTGAACCGAGAGCCGCTATACGGTGATTAAATTTCCTAGTTGCACTCCTTACAACGAGTTATTTTGTAGGAAATTTAAATTACAGTGTAAGGGTGCCCGTCTTCCAGAATCGCTGTATTCAATATGCTTCGTAGATATCGTTTTTCCTTATTGCCGCCCCAACTCATTATTATCGTTGTTCAGAAATTCCCCGGCAGGCATATAGTAAAGCGCCAACGCTTCGAATTATCTATAAAATTACGTTTGCGTCATTTCAAGATCCTATAATTTAACAACGAAGCTTTAGTGTCTTCAGATAATCTTGTAATCTCGTAGAGTCCATTAATATTTTGAAGTAACTATCGCATTTAGGTATGCTCATTTCCTTTTCTACAAGGAATTATTAATTATTAGAATAAATTTTATTTATATTTAATTAATTAATAATTCTGTTCATTGCATTTGAACTATAATCTTGTGGAATATACAGCAAGAGTATTTTTGTGGTTATTGCTGGAGTTAATGAGATTATAATTAATGTGGTAAATATTTGTCTTTCTCCGCGTGGCCTTAATTAATGTGTGGCAAATTATGGGGACGTAGATATGAATCTGATTATAATTGAAATCTTGCAAGAACAAAAATAAATACGCAATTCATGCAGACGAGTTATTTATTTCGGCAGAGAAAAGCAAATATTTTATATATTTTTTATATCTTTTATATTTGTTTATTTAATTAATAATTGAGATTGAATTTTGTTGAAGCAAAAAAGAAATTTACGAACAGTATTTTTTACAAGAGAAAAAAATAAACTTACTAAACTTCTTTTTTTAAATTTACTTTGATGCTATTGAATAGTTAACAATTTTAATTGTTTTCAGCAATTACTTTAATGGTAACGAAACAGTTTAATTAAAAAATGTCAGGCACAGTTATAATATCTCTGACATTAAAATTATAGAAGCATTTTTGACATTAACAATTTCAGGCACGTTATAGTAATATGTACAGATGCACCTATATATAACAATATCAATTTACTTACCTATTCAATATGTTGATATTTCCTTCTTAATATAAATTTCTTTGACGTCCATTTTTTATTATTAAACTCTGACGAGAGCTATTTAAATTATGTATGACCATACTAACATGAAAATACGAGTCTAAAATACTCAAATGTGTATACTATAAAATTGTTTTTAAACGTTAAAATTGTTTATTTTATTTAGAATAAAAGAGAAATCATATATTATGTATATTTTTTAATATTCGTGTACATATTAATAATTCTATAAAGTAAAACGTATTTTTGTTTTAAAAGTTTTTAATAACATTTACGTATATATATGAATATTCTATTACTATTTGTTATGAAATATATATGTATATTCAGAATGTTTACATAAAAAATGAAGGAGACAATAATATGACGCAGGTAAAGAGAAAAAAAGATCGACGAACATGGATCTTTGTACATTGGTTTATTATTATAGCGGTACTTTGACACTGGTTATTTTAAGAAAGATAATATTTAGCCTCTTCGCTATTTTTGTCTATCTGCTCTCTCTCTCTCTCATACACACACTCTCTCTTTCTCTCTCGCAAGTATCTTTTCTTTCATTTTTGTATTTGTTGAGAAGTCTTGACATCTCATCAAGCTTAGTGGAATTAAGTACGGAAGCAATATTTCTGTACATCCCGTTTTGCTGCATTCGAGAACGATTTCTCGAATTAATCTCCCTACTCTCTTTTTCTCTTACGCTCGATTCTCTCGATCTCTCACACACGCACATGCCATTCGATAAAAATTCTTCCGACTAACACTCTCTCTGGCTTCCCGTCTGGTTTTATCATTCAAGCATACTATTTGCCACCGCGAATTTTTCATCTCCTACATTCTGCATTTCGGCGTTGCCCTACCTGCTTTTCTACCACGTCCATGTTTTTCTATCTTTTGCTAGCCTTATGCTCTCTTCCTACTTTTATTACACTCGCACTTCATTTCAGTCACAATATAGTCTTCTCAGGAATTGAGCGTACCGCGAAGAGTCAAGCTCTTGAGACGCGGCGTGTAACCATTATTATTGTCACTGTGTCCATTTTATCGGTCCGATTCCAAGTCAATCGGCTTAATTGTTAAATCCGCTCGCTTGTGGTTATTGCCACTCGATTATGACACGTTACAATGATTGCATATGTGCGATACCGAAATCAGAAGACATCAAACCCAATCTCGAGGGTTTAGAGTTCTCTCACGCGAATAACTCCGTATGTAATTTTTGTTCGTACTTTCCCTTCTACAATTAATGCTTATTACGAAGGAGATTGAGGTTTTGCGCGATGCTGATCCACCGCGATGTATGTCGAAATAGTTCCGAATTTTTTTACAGTCTTTTCCCCCGAGTTTTTCGTTCGTAGTATACGCGTCCAGTATTTCCCGACGGACGACATGTACAGCACCAGATGTGTTTGTATATGTCAGAATTTATATGAAATAACGCGCCGATTCTCGCTCGTGCTTTTAACGTCTTGGTTACAGTACTTGACGTCTACATCTCCGCCATTGATGGAGTTTGAACAGTGTCGTCGAGTATTCTTTCCATCGAGTAGATACTATATCGACATCTGGATGACTTTACATATTGAACCACACGCGATTTTCAAAGAACTCGATAAGCCAGATACGTGATTACAGAGATTGATTTTATAAGTAACACTTGTTTATATCTGTAAACTTTAGATCTGATGGAATTTATATCAATATATGTCCCTAATTATTGTATTGCAGATTTATGATAATCGTGATAATTTCACGACGTCCAGTTGTCCGCCTTCCTTTTGTTCTTTTCAGATTGTAGAAGTTTTATGTCACGTTCAAATAATTTCTTATTTCTTCCGATATTGTCCCCTAGTAATCCGCGACGTATTGGCGGTTTCCGAAGCGATACGGATTAGCTCGGAATATCTCGTTTCCAACTTTGACGTTTAGTCGCTCGTCCTTTCCCCATGGCTTCCACAGGAGGATCCTCCCAACTTTCTGATTAATACTTTAGTTATTGTACCTCTCCTTGATACATCCATTTAGATCTCGATGCAATAATCGGATGCGTGTCGATAGTTACTTGAGAATCTTCCTCAAACACACATCGATCAACCGTGGACTGTTGGTCGATTGTTGAGACAACGTCGATGCTTCTCGGTCACGATTCTCAACGTCCAGTCGCCTGTCTCTCTCAAACAATCGGACGTGTTCCGATTCTGGTCACCAAAGTTCCGCAGTAGGCGTGAGAGTGTGCACTTCGATATTCTCGTGACGATGATACCTGTCCGTCCGATGCACCGTTGCTCTTCGCGAGAGTACGACGGTCAGCGCCGCGACGGCGCCGAGGGCCGCGCCGACTAACACCAACATTCCGGGATGGGCACCGGCAGATAAAGCTTCCGATACTCTAGCGCCGGAATCGGTCACTCGACTGTTCAATTCTTCCGCTATCGTTTTCGAGTCGCGCTCGTCCAACACTGCGTTTGCCTTCGTCGCATTACTCATGCCGCTCGTGTGCTTCTCGATCGTTTTCCTTCCCACGTTCGAAGACCCCGACGAGAAGATTTCGCCGACGCCTGACGCGGCAACTTTCCTCATCTTACCGTTTTTTCGCGTCCCACCGTCGGCTCGGTTATCGAAAGTTTGCGAACGCGATCTCTCCGCGTCTTCTATTCTCATAATAGATAGCTTAGGGTCGCTTGGTGCTCGAGAGGCCGGGACGACGATGTGCTTGATTAAATTCTGATCCATCGAGATACGATTTGTTTTATCGCTCTTTCGATCCGGTTCTCCGTTCGTCCGCATCGTGATTGACGATGTTACGTTACGGAAGGATGTTGGCGCCTCGTAGACTCGCGGTATTTTTTTCGATGACGCCGTTGCGGTGACGGTTTCCGAGATAGAGAGAAAATCTGAGTCAGCTACTATTTTTGATTCGGTTTTCGCGTTTACGGAAGATAGCGTGAGAAGATCCGTGACGTTACTGTCGGAATTCGCATCTTCGATATTGGAAGACACCGTGACGTTTGGCTGATCAGTATTCGACGTATGTTCGAGCGTGAAGACGACAGATAGGGTAACCGAGGTGCTTGCAGCCGCTGTCGTGACGATTCCCGCGGTTGTGGAAACGAAATTTGACGGCGATGGCAGTTCGTGCAAAAATAATCCCGCCAGTTTCCGCGGATTTGAACATCGTGCTGTTTGGTATTGTTGATTCGGTTCGCGATGCTGTCTGATCCACTCGCCCAACCAGTAGAGATCTTCCGTGCAGTTCCAATTGTTCGTACCGAGTCTAAGAACGCGCAGCTGCGGCAACATGTACGCGACATCGGATCTGACGGTGCTGATGTTTGTCGCCGAGAGGTTCAGCTCTATCAGACTTTTGCAGGCAGATAGTGCAGCATCATCCGCCAGTAACTGTCTAGCAAGAACCGGACTACGCGACACATCTAACATTACCAAATGTTCTGGAGTAGGTACCGGAAACGCCATGTCGCTTTGTTCTTCCTGATGTCGTTGAAGCGCCGTTAGTCCTGACATTCGCAGCTTCGTCAGATTACTCGGTCCACTTAGAGTATTAGTTGATAACACTTTGATAGGATTATTGGATAAATCCAGCTCGGCGAGCAAAGGCAGTTGACCGAGCGCGCCCACATCGATTTCGCTGATGGCATTATCGTTCAACATTAACGATCGCAGATTGTATAGACCATTGAGATCATCGAGTTTCAATGCAGTTATGGTGTTTCGCTGCAGTTTAAGCATCACGAGACTGCTTGGTAAACTATCCGGTACCTTCGAAAGTACATTTCCCGATAGATCGAGTTCTTCCAAAACCTCCAGTCGTCCCAAAGCGTCATTCTCGATATCCATCAAACGGTTATCGGCAATATCCAACATACGCAACAGAGGATAGCTATCCAAGTCACCGCTGCGAATGGTAGTCAGTCTATTACCAGCGAGTCTAAGTGCTCTGACCGATCTCGTTAAAGCGGCTGGAACTCGCGCTAATCCAGTGCGGGACGCGTCTACCGTCTCCAATCTCCTTCCAGTACCCAATAATAGAGATACGTCTCTCTCTTTTAGCGGATTTTCCGCTAGCCTTAGAATAGATAGTCCCGATAACGGTTGCAGCGTTCCCGAAGCCGCTCTGGCTAATCCATTTCGCGAAACATCGAGTTCCCTCAATCTGTCGAGACTTTCGAACCACCTGGCGCCCAGAACTTGCAGCTGGTTACCGCTGAGATCGAGTTTCTGCAAGGAGTATAGTGGCGTGAGCGCGCTATCCGGCAAGTCCGCCAACCTGTTGTCCGATAGATCGAGAAATTCCAGTCGATCGAGACCACGAAACGCGCCCTCGTCCACTGTGCTAATCGCGTTTTTACGTAAACTTAGTCGCACGAGTCCGACGAGCGTCCTGAAAGAATTGACACTGATGTCCATTAACGAATTGTCCGATAGATCTAGGCACGCCAGTTCGCTTAGATTCGTCGCGCGGATCACCAGCACGTCTCTTATTCGTGGCAAGTTGTTGCACGACAAATTTAATGACCTCAAGCGCTCGAGACCGTGCCACGACGCATTCAACGACACCAACGAACAATTTGTCACTGTGAACTCGACCAAATACGGTAGAATCTCTGTTGTACCCGTCGGCTCTTCCGACGGCGACGTGTCGTTCGTCTTCGAGGTGTCATTCGTTTTGAGATTATCCGAAGCATCGTTCATCCCGAGATCGTTCACTAAGTCGGCGGCTTCCAGTTCATCTAGGAGGATATCAACGTCCGGTCCCTCGGCGCTGTCCATCGACAAACTTCTCACTACCGTGGGTAACTCCGATAGACCGGGTACGCGTTCGCGACACGTCACGTCCAACAAAGTTGACGCGTCGTTTTTCTCGACGTCATTCTGATGACACTCACAGAGATACGGACAGGCGGAACCGCTCGCCATCAAGGCGAGCAGCACCAACGGAAGCCACATCGCTTCCAAGGCGACGTCTTCACATCTCGTCCACTGTCCGTAAGGATCTCGCCGCGCCGTTCGTCCGTTCGTGGACAGAGTGACGAAACGCGCGAAACAACGATACCAGGGATCGCGGATGCGCGTGCCGCAGCCGCGGGTTCATCTACGGTGCTGAATTCACGCGCGATCGACGTTGCTGGCTATCAATGATGATGAATGCCACCAAAAACGTTATTACGGCTTATATATACGGATACCAATACCGGCGGGTACTATCAGTCTCGTCGAACGTGATGTCCATACGAAGGACTGACAAACACTGCGGCGCCCGACTCGTAGCTGCACCCGCCACCCCCACATCGCTCCTCTTCTCCTTTCTCCTCTACCCCGCGTTTCGTCTTCCTACCCTTCCGTCGGCTTCTCTCCCTCTCGCGCTCTCACCCTCAACGCCAATCCCCCTCTGTCTCCGGACTCCGGCTGTGTGCCGCCACCTACAACCATTCCACCCTTCCGCCGTATCTTCCCCCTATATACCGGTCCATATACAGCACTAACACCACTACTACAACCACCGCCATCGCCACCACTACCGGCAGCCGCCGTCGCTTTTGCTCTCGAACTCGATAAGGGGCACGAGCGCGCTTGCGTCCTCTGACAGCGTAGTGACGCGTAGAGCCGGTATCCTACGATTTCACCAACTACCCTTGCTACCGGCCGACTAGCTGCTACGAACTTTCCTCGTCTTCCTTTATACTACTTCATTCCATTTGGCTCCATTTTGACCTATTATCGCTTTTTAAATTGCGACGATTGTACATGTATCGTTATTAGCATCGTTAATGAAATCATAACTAAAGCAAGCTTTTGTTAAAAAAGAAACAATTTTTCATTTATTTATCTTACATATTTTTTGAATAATTAAAATTTAATCATTCAAAAAATATATAAAATAAATAAATGAAAAATTGTTTCCCCTTTTATTTTAATAAAAATTATTTTATTAAATATTGTATCAAAATGTCTGTTGACATTTTATTATTTTTGTATAGGTATATTGTAAAACAGTACGTCAAATTACCACACAAATTTGAGCGGTTGCGTTGTATCTTGCTGTTTGCTTGAATATTTAATGCAACACAATTAGCCAAGTGGCTAGTGCATGTGGTTTACCCTCATCCTTGGAACAACCGCGACGATCACGTTCCCGGAAATATTATAGATACTCGTTAAGACAATAAGCACGCACTAAGTTACTAATCCAACTAAAACTTCGCCGGCAGTTTCATGAGTTTCAGTCGCTGGTGGGCTTTCTTAGATTCGATTCGCGTGCCGAGGTTACGGAGGTGTAAAGATGCAGTTCTCACGGAATAAGGTAAAAGGTCAGAATAATATCTCTTCGCACGTATTCCATATATGTCCTAAAGTCATGTTATTACATGATATGACATCTCTCTCTCTCTCTCTCTCTCTCTCTCTCTCTTTCTCTCTCTCTCTCTCCGTTATTTTTTCCATTTTCATTCTCAAATTATTTTTTCATTATTTTAAAGGATAAAAGTTCAAGCTTTTTGCTGATATTGTTGCACAATGCACCATCGTCTTTACATCATAACGTATGTAATACGATTGTATTTTTTTACTGACAAATTTAATTACTAGTGCATTTTTCGCGAATATTTCTGACGTTCTCTAAATATTGATACGACCGTAGCGACTTGATTATATATCTGATATCCCTAATGAAAGAGGGTAAATGTATACATAACATATTCCTATATATATTTACATACATATTCCTCACGTGTGGTATATAATACGTACGTGTATATATATATATATATTTGATGTGCAACATGCGTGCAAGTATTCAGCGTCTAGTTCGCTGAGAACACGAACGTTTTCGGGTTCTATAAATTCGTATCTCTCTGTCCGTAATCCCTGCGGCACTACCGTATTACTTGCTGGACCTAGTCGACCAATCGAACCGCAATGATCTCAGTATAGCCTTGGCGTTTTCGATATACTATATCGATTTACCGATCACTGACACCGTTACCATTACCGCGGGGTTAAATGCTTGAGCCGCCAGACTTAAAGAGAGATTTCCACGGTGTCCGATGAAACGGCGGCCGTGACTATCGTGGGATATTGGTGCGAAAGAAGCACAAAAGCTAAAGCGGTTATCTGCTTGACCTCGCGAGAACCCGCAGATAAATCATCGATTAAAGGTGGTCTTCTGGGACGGAATAATAATCGTCGCCTCACGCCTGTCCCTAGAAAAATCTGGTGGTTCGTTTTATAGATGGATTTAGGATGAACGTGTTCAGTATACAGAAATACGACATAGGTTTCTATCCGCAGCATTTCGTATCAAAAATATAAATATTTTGTATACTGCAAGAAAATAGAATCTATTATGTACAGAAAGAATAGACTCTATATGGTTGCACTATATATATATGGAAAGAAATAGAAGGAATGAATTGTGCTATTTTAATGGTAAGAGTCCTATACATACTATAAATATTGGAAGAATAAAAATATAATATTGGATAAATAAAAATGAAATATTTCATTGATTAGTTATCAGTATCGTTACGTTAACAATTTTCTCTGATAGAGAGAGTTTTGCGTTTGGCAGAGTATTTTTATAGATTTATTTTATGAGTGCATCTCTTAATTGCCTCGGATTAAAAAATAATCTGGCGAAGAAGTTTACTTTTAAAACACGTTGTTTCTTGTTCGCACATGTAAACGATTCATTACACGCGCCAACATTGACTCTATACATGCTCATCTGCGATTAAGTGCTCTGTAAATTGACCTGAAAAATCCACGTCACTTCGGTGCTGGTAGTTGTACGCAATGATTTAATCGCTCTAAGCGGCCATAGAATATCGATGGGACATTTGCGATGCGACAATTTCACCGAATACCAGAAATTTCCGACTTTTCAGAGTGGTTGATACGTCGCATTCGAGAGGTACGAGTAAACATTGCGATCATGCAACCATTCCAATACTTTTTGAACGATTTCACGAAGCACTCTATCTGATGCACGCTGGGACATTCAAACTTCTTCGCTCATTTAAGTATGACGTATCTCTACAATTTTTTTATTGCTAGCTCCCAATATTTCAAAATATTCAATGTACAGCTTTTCAAGCTTATCGAAAACCGATATGATTGTCCCAGTTAAAGATTTTAGTCAAGAATTGAAATGACACATTAATATAATGGAACATAACTTTGCAATGAATAATCGCAAATTTTCAGTAATTTGTATTATTTTTTAGGCTGAATATTATATGAACATAAACATCAAAAACTATATATAGGGGAGACCGGGGCCAATTGTCACAGTTTTTGATTATTGATTTTTAGAAAAAAGTGGATGTCTGATTTTGAAATATTATACACGTTACAATATACCTACATCCTTTAGGTATTAAAAATTATTACTCGTGAATTTTCATCATATCATAAAAATAAGTTATTTAATTTTAAATAATGCTGCGAAAATATGACAATTAATCCCGTGTTCTGGGTTGATTGTCACACGTTCTAGGATTGGCAGTAACATATTTGTTATGGACAACACATATAGAAAACACAATTTTTATTTTAATATCAGTTCTATATTTTGAGAAATAATAGTAATTATAGTATTAATACAAATAAAATAGTTATTTTAATCCTAAAATACGTAATTTGTTTTTGTATACCATAGTTTTTATATGAAAAATGAAAAAATATATATCTATATGAAATATAATATATTTGTAAGTATATTCTTTGAAAATGTGTCCTCTAAAGATATTAAAATTAATTGTCACCTAATCTCGTCTCATTTTGGTCAATCTATCCCACATAGCCATTTTTAATAAAAGAGATTGTATTCACAAACTTAGTCGGAATAATGATTACTTAATTGTAGCAAAGATCTTCTAAGATATGTCATTTTCTATGAATACAGGGATATTACGATTAATAATGCCAAAGACTTGTCAGACAACAAAATAGGTAATTATAAAAATTTACTCATCAACTTTATTTTCTCAAAAATCACTATAAATAATATATACAATGCTTGTGGTGCAAATCATTTTACACAACAAATTAATATTATATTAACTATCTACAGACAAAAAAAGATTTTTCTGCCGTGTCTTGTTCGAGTTATAAGCATTTTGACAATCAACCCCGTACGACAACCAGCCCCGGTCTCTCCTAATTATGGTTACTACAAACGTATATAAAGTTACGTTATGTTCTTAAATTATAATACAACTTACTGTTAATATTTCTTTTTATATTTAAAAAAAATGTTTGAAAAATAAATAGGTACAAGTTATTTTATTATCAACAAAATCGTACAAACATAATGTATTTTATACGTTACGTTTTATTATAGCGTTACTTGAATTTTTTATGTTAGTCACATTTTTTATTTTCGTCTGCAACACTTTCATAAGGGATATTAGCTACGTGAGACATAGAATTAACAATACGTCCCTAAAACGTGTGTGTTTCTCGTGTGCGTGTCATTTTACGCGGAAGGGGTTGATTGCTGGGTGTAAGTGGACATCCAGTATGCGGTAGAGGACGGTTGGGATGGTAGAAGGAAGCAACGCGCTTGATAAGGGAAATCTTCTTTCGAGCCTGCGGTGCCGACCGACATGTAATTTCCCCGGAATAGAGGACGGAATCCTGGCTCGGATACTGCCCGCACGGGTTACAAAGTTACTTTTACGAGAGTAGCGGGCAAATGTAAATGGGGCCGGTGAGCGGCGAGGCACAAGCGAGTGAGAAAGCGAGAGAAATGAACGAGGGATCGAAAAGGGAAAATGAGAGAAAGAGTGGAAGGAACGCGGGGGTGATGTGGGAACGAACGGTGAAAGGAGAACGAAGGAGCGCGAGATGGAATAAAGGGGATGAGACTGTCGGAGTTTGTAATTGCAGCGGCTTTAACGCGCTGCTGATGGCCGATGGCACCCGGGACTGGGGTAATGGTCTGCACCAAATGTCTCTTCTTGTGAGAGGAGAGAGAGAAAGAGAGAGAGAGAAGCGAGAGACGTGGAAAAGAGTATTCGAAGAGACACCAAGGGTTCCGGAGACACGTGGAATTGCATCGTTTTCTCTGCCACCGATTTTGTATGCTCATTTCTGTCCTATTGACATTTTTTTTCTCGCAAAATATTAGAAAATTTTGAACATAATCTAATTGTTTGAAATAAACATATAAAGTTTAAACTAAAAATTCTCATTTTATGATGAGAAGCATCTATTAATGAATAGTCTCCAGGGAGAAATTTCAATGTAACAACAATTTAAAAAATTGATATATATTTTCTTTTCGGAAGATTTATTTTATTTTGTTTAAATTTCATTAAATTAATTGAATTTATATATTATATTTTTATAAATGCCAGTTTATTTTACGACTTGGTGAAGCTAAACTATTTTTATCGATATGTGCATCACATTGAAATTTAATAATGCAGCTGTGTTTGTTGGTTACAGCTTGGTTATACTGTGGCTATTTTCCCTAAAATATTTATTGTCGATCACTAAATTTTTTTCTTTTATTCAACTAAAGTCGTAACAATGCTGTGAAGTTTTATATATCCTTCACGTTTGTCTATTCTTATTAATACATACAAAAGTTTCTAATAAAATGATGTTACTCTTGGTTGTTAATATAAAATATATCATTCTTTATGCCATGATAATTTTTTCTAAATCTTGAAAGTTTAGAAAAAACAAATTATTATTCTAACGGAAATAATAATAATGTAATATAGCTGTCTCGTTATAATTAAAAAAAATGTTTTCAGACTATTTTTGTTTCTATAATAAAAATTTGTAAAGTGTAAAATTTTATTTACGTCGATTTTTGTTGTGTAAGAAAGAAAATTTAGTGTATTTTCTCAGTGCGATCGCAAATACATTCAATCTTTCTGTATATATATATATATATATATATTTAGACATAGATTTTCAATCGAAACTATTTTTTATAAATATTTAAAGTATTCGACAGAGAGTGTTTAAAGAAAAAAAAATTGCAAGTTGTTTTCAGGATATTCGCGTACAATTCATTACCCAAGAGAAAGTCTCTCCTCTTTTCCGCGAACACTTAATCCGCCATTAGTTTAAAGAAGCACTTGTACTGTAAGGACCTAATTGTACCGGGTAGTGTATGTACTCAGAAAGTTAAAAATGCGAATAGTTTTCAGTGTTGCAATGTGTTTGAATTCAACACACGTTTTCGTTCTGTGTCATTGATTGTTGTTTCGATATCAATTTCTCACACGCCTCACCTGCTGAAGGATTGATAAAGACAATTTAAAAGTCGGGGACACCCTTTCCCGGCATCAATTCCAAGAATTCGCGTTGATCTTGCGCTACCCAAGGAAATAGAAAATTCCTGATCTTAAAGTAGGACGCGGTTGGATGGGAACGAAAGGAACGATGTGGTGGCGAACACGTCGAGGTCTCTTTTTTTGGAATGGAGGTTTACGTGGCGACAGGAAGTCACGGTGGAGAACGATAACGGGTGGACTCGTAAACGTTGACTTCCGCACATCGTACTCTTTATACCTGCTACTGCAGTTATTTGCTCATACAATTTCTGACGTTCTCGTTCGAGTTGCTCGGCCATTGTTAAGGACCGAATGACTTCGGCATCTTGCTATCATAAAGATAGATGTATTTGTATACTCTTCTTTAGAGCAGTCTCGATCTCGTTCAAATGAAATACGGCGCGCGCAGATCTTCTGTCGTAACCGAAATGGAGTTTTAATGCATACATTCTACAAGGCAAGAAGTCACCTCTACTATCTCGATGCACGACGTCATGTAGCAAGAAACACGAAGCGCTAAGCGACGAATAGCAAGTCGCAGTTTGGTGAACGTAAGCTAGCCTCACAAAGTCGTAAACATGTGTAACGATATTGGTGCAACGATCGTTGTTTCGTACAACACGCATAAAATTCCGGCATCGCTAGATTCTTATTAGGTTGTTAAAAGAGCACTAACAGGCTTGTTATAACGTAAATAACGAAAGAAGGAATCTTATCACAGCTGCATCAGTGTAGGCCACATTTTTACGTACAAAATATAATAAATTTCATTTTATTATCGTAAAATCTATCGGTCTAATGCTTCATTATACCCTACAGGAACTAGCGTGAAAACTTAATTTAAAAAAACATTAATCGAGTCTGAAGTATCAGGAACTGTACAGGATGGTGCCTTGGAAGTTTATAAGATCTTGAATCCCTAATCAGTGTTGCGACGCTCTTCTATCCCGGCGAGCTAGATCGCAACGTTAATAAATGTAACACTATTACGCGAGCGAGCGGAGATTTTAGCACGTGTAATACGAACGATCCGGAGGAGCCGGAACGCGAGACAGATATAAATGTGCCCGGAGATGAGTAAGAGAGAACAAAGGTGTCTAGGGGGTCATTTGATATCTCTAGATAAAATAGGAGCGGTAGAATAGCTCGGAGATAAAGGTAAAGGTAGAAGGAAAACTGTGGGTCGCGCAGAGAGATGTGTGTCAGGAGGTATAAGGTTGTTCTTGCAGCTAAACGTGTGCGCGCGTGCAGGTTGAATCTTCTCTATATGCCACAGGGACGCGCCAAGTGTGGTGGTTGTAAAGGGGTGCATACGGTTGCAAAGAACTTGAAAAAAGATAGAAAAACGGAATTACGTATTTAAAATAACATGAATACATACGGTCGCAAAGAATTTGATGAAAAGAAAGATAAAAAATGAAATTACGTATTTAAAATAATGCATAGAGAATATTCTCAGAGACATAATATAAGAGCTCTATATTTATGCTATCACCCTGGAATAATATTAATATACAATATCTTAATTTTCACGTCCGTTGAAATTGTCTTTTTTCATGATATCTTTATTTACAGGATACAGTTTTTTGAGTTAATAGAATTTTACATTTTATATATTGTTATTTATATTTGTTTTATATTTTTATATAAAGACGTTTTAGATTTACATACGATTTCACGTTCATATAATAACCATTTTTAATGCGTTCCTACTGTTTCTATACCAAGCTTCGTGATCTCTTCTCTTTTTATTCATTCGCGAGAGCGTTCGCTGTTTCCGTATTTTACATTTTTGCGGCTCGCGCAACCGCGGCAGAATCTGTAGAATTGAGAGCACCGGGTGAATCATGCTATTGAATGCAGTGCTGCCGCTGGCATCGAATTCTCACGACTGGGTATTATTCCCGTTTCGTATTGCTATGCCCATTTGCCACGCCGAGGCATTTTCTTTTGGCTCTTTACATGGACGAATATTACGTCCAGTAAATCCTGGAATGGATTTTGATAGCACTATTTTTTTTTGCCCTATATGCACTTAACTGCGCTTTATACTTTTATCATTTTCAATACTTCCGTATTTTTGGCAAGATGTGCATTTTATCCAACATGAATTTTACACTTTTCTATTTACCTATTCATTGATATTTTAAAATGTAGTGAATGATTTCTAATAATGATAACAGTTGTAACGATAGCAGTTATAACAGTTGTAATTATTGTAATTTCTAAGTTGTAAGTAGTAAAGAAAAGAGAAGAAAAATTCTTAACGCGTAGTGAGAAAAATCTAACGGTTGAAAAATAATTGCTGCATACTGAATTTCAGAGAAACAAAACTTTTTTGTGGTGCAAATCGAGCATATGATCTCTTTTTTTTGCAATACGAGAGTACAGATCGATGTTCTCTGAAAAAGAAACTATCCAGTTTT